>NW_026530330.1:0-167760 GCF_026979565.1 Vidua chalybeata
TGAGGTAAGGTCGGACGTCCTGCCGAACCTTATGCTCAAACTCCGGCGAAGCGCTCTTGCCTCACCTTTGTACCAGGCTTGGGAAGCTTGGTCTCCCTGCCGAGGTAAGGTCGAACGTCCTCCCAGGCCTTACCCTCGAACTCCGGCCAAGCCCCCTTGCCGGACCCTACTAGGCTTGGGAAGCTTGGTCTCCCTGCCGAGGTAAGGCCAATCGTCCTGCTGAGCCTTACCCTCGAACTCCGGCCAAGCCCCCTTGCCGGACCCTACTAGGCTTGGGAAGCTTGGTCTCCCTGCCGAGGTAAAGTCGAACGTCCTGCCGAGCCTGACACTCGAACTCCGGGCAAGCCCCCTTGCCTGACCCTCGTACTAGGCCTGGGAAGCTTGGTCTCCCTGATGAGCTAAGGTCGAACGTCCTGCCGAGCCTGACACTCGAACTCCTGGCAAGCCCCCTTGCCTGACTCTCCTACTAGGCTTGGGAAGCTTGGTCTCCCAGCCGAGGTAAGGTCGAACGTCCTGCCGAGACTTACACTCGAACTTCGGCCAAGCCCCCTTGCCTGACCTTACTAGGCTTGGGAAGCTTGGTCTCCCTGCCAAGGTAAGGTCGAATGTTTTGCCGAGCCTTACACTCGATCTCCGGCCAAGCCTCCTTGCCTGACTCTCCTACTAGTCTTGGGAAGCTTGGCCTCCCTGCCGAGGTAAGGGCGAACGTCCTGCCGAGCCTTACACTCAAACTGCGACCAAGCCCCCTTGCCTGACTCACCTACTAGGCTTGGGAAGCTCGGTCTCCCTGCCGAGGTAAGGTCGAACGTCCTGCCGAGCCTTACACTCGAACTGCGGCCAAGCCCCCTTTCCTGACTCTCCTACTAGGCTTGGGAAGCTTGGTCTCCCTGCCGAGGTAAGGTCGAACATCCTGCCGAGCCTTACACTCGAACTCCGGCCAGGCCCCCTTGCCTGACTCTCCTACTAGGCTTGGGAACCTTGGTCTCCCTGCCGAGGTAAGGTCGAACGTCCTGCCGAGCCTTCCACTCGAACTCCGGCCAAGCCCCCTTGCCTGACTCTCCCACTAGGCTTGGGAAGCTTGGTCTCCCTGCCGAGGTAAGGTCGAACGTCCTACCGAGCCTTACACTCGACCTCCGGCCAAGCCCCTTGCCTGACCCTACTAGGCTTCGGAAGCTTGGTCTCCCTGCCGAGGTAAGTTCGAACGTCCTGCCGTGCCTTACACTCGAACTCTGGCCAAGCCCCCTTGCCTGACTCTCCTACCAGGCTTGGGAAGCTTGGTCTCCCTGCGAGGTAAGGTCAAACGTCCTGCCGAGCCTTACACTCGCACTCCGGCCAAGCCCCCTTGCCTGACCTCCTACTAGGCTTGGGAAGCTTGTTCTCCCTGCCGAGGTAAGGTCGCACGTCCTGCCGAGCCTTACACTCGAACTCCGGCCAAGCCCCCTTGCCCGACTCTCCTACTGGGCTTAGGAAGCTTGGTCTCCCTGCCGAGGTAAGGTCGAACGCCCTGCCGAGCCTTACACTCGAACTCCGGCCAAGCACCCTTGCCTGACTCACCTACTGGGCTTGGGAAGCTTGGTCTCCCTGCCGAGGTAAGGTCGAACGCCCTGCCGAGCCTTACACTCGAACTCCGGCCAAGCCCCCTTGCCCGACTCCCCTACTGGGCTTGGGAAGCTGGTCTCCCTGCCGAGGTAAGGTCGAACGTCCTGCCGAGCCTTACACTCGAACTCCGGCCCAGCCCCCTTGCCTGAGTCTCCTACTAGGCTTGTGAAGCTTGGCCTCCCTGCCGAGGTAAGGTCAAACGTCCTGCCCAGCCTTACACTCGAAATCTGGCCAAGCCCCCTTGCCCGACCCTGCTAGGGTTGGGGAGCCTGGCGCTGCCGAGGTAAGGTCGAACGTCCTGCTGAGCCTTGCACTCGAACTCTGGCCAAGCCCCCTTGCCTCACTCTCCTACTAGGCTTGGGAAGCTTGGTCTCCCTGTCGAGGTAAGGTCGAACGTCCTGCCGAGCCTTACACTTGAACTCCGGCCAAGCCCCCTTGCCTGACCCTCATACTAGGCCTGGGAAGCTTAGTCTCCCTGCAGAGGTAAGGTCAAACGTCCTGCCGAGTCTTACACTTGACCTCCGGCCAAGCCCCCTTGCCTGACCGCCGTAATTGTCCTGGGAATCTTGGTCTCCCTGTCGAGGTAAGGTCGAATGTCCTGCTGAGCCTTACACTTGAACTCCGGCCAAGCCCCCTTCCCTGACTCTACTACTAGGCTTGGGAAGCTTGGTCTCCCTGCCGAGGTAAGGTCAAACGTTCTGCCGAGTCTTACACTTGAACTCGGGCCAAGCCCCGTTGCCTCATTCTCCTACTAGGCTTGGGAAGCTTGGTCGCCCTGCTGAGGTAAGGTCAAACGTCCTGCCGAGCCTTACCCTCGAACTCCGGCCAAGCCCCCTTGCCTCACTCTCCTACTAGGCTTTGGAAGCTTGGTCTCCCTGCCGAGGTAAGGCCGAACGTCCTGCCGAGCCTTACGCTCGAACTCCGGCCAAGCCCCCTTGCCTGACTCCTACTAGGCTTGGGAAGCTTGGTCTCCCTGCCGATGTAAGGTCGAACGTCCTGCCAAGCCTTACCCTCAAACTCCGGCCAAGCCGCCTTGCCTGACCCTCCTACTGGGCTTGGGAAGCTTGGCCTCCCTGCCGAGGTAATGTCGAACGTCCTGCCGAGCCTTACCCTCGAACTCCGGCCAAGGCCCCTTGCCTGACCCTACTAGGGTTGTGAAGCTTGGTCTCCCTGCCGAGGTAAAGTCGAACGTCCTGCCGAGCCTTGCACTCAAACTCGGGCCAAACCCCCTTGCCTGACTCTCCTACTAGGCTTGGGAAGCTAGGTCTCCCTGCCAAGGAAAGGCCGAACGTCCTGCCGAGCCTTACCCTCGAACTCCGGCCAAGCCCCCCTGCCGGACCCTCGTACTAGGCTTGGGAAGCTTGGTCTCCCTGCCGAGGTAAGGTCAAACGTCGTGCCGAGCCTTACACTCGAACTGCGGCCAAGCCCCTTGCCTGACCCTACTGGGCTCGGGAAGCTTGGTCTCCCTGCGGAGGTGAGGTCGAACGTCCTGCCGAGCCTTACCCTCGAAATCCGGCCAAGCCCCCCTGCCTGACCCTACAAGGCTTGGGAAGCTTGGTCTCCCTGCCAAGGTAAGGGCGAACGTCCTGCCGAGCCCTACACTCAAACTTCGGCCAAGCCGCCTTGCCTGACCCTCGTACTAGGCTTAGGAAGCTTGGCCTCCCTGCCGAGGTAATGTCGAACGTCCTGCCGAGCCTGACACTTGAACTCCGGCCAAGCCCCCTTGCCTGACCCTCGTACTAGGCTTGGGAAGCTTGGTCTCCCTGCCGAGGTAAAGTCGAACGTCCTGCCGAGCCTGACACTCGAACTCCTGGCAAGCCCCCTTGCCTGACTCTCGTACTAGGCATGGGAAGCTTGGTCTCCCTGATGAGGTAAGGTCGAACGACCTTCCGAGCCTGACACTCGAACTCCGGCCAAGCCCCCTTGCCTGACTCTCCTACTAGGCTTGGGAAGCTTGGTCTCCCTGCCGAGGTAAGGTCGAACGACCTGCCGAGCCTTACACTCGAACTCCGTCCAAGCCCCCTTGCCTGACCCTCCTACTAGGCTTGGGAAGCTTGGTCTCCCTGCCGAGGTTAGGTCGAACGTCCTGCCGAGCCTTACACTCCAACTCCGGGCAAGCCCCCTTGCCTGACCCTACTAGGCTTGGGAAGCTTGGTCTCCCTGCCGAGGTAAGGTCCAACATCCGGCCGAGCCTTACGCTTGAACTCTGGCCAAGCCCCCTTGCCTTACTCTCTTCCGACTAGGCTTGGGAAGATTGGCCTCTCTGCTGCGGTAAGGTCAAATGTTCTGCCGAGCCTTACACTCGAACTCCGGCCAAGCCCCCTTGCCTGACCCTACTAGGCTTGGGAAGCTTGGTCTCCCTGCCGAGGTAAGGTCAATCATCCTGCTGAGCCTTACCCTCGAACTCTGGCCACGCCCCCTTGCCTGACCCTACTAGGCTTGGGAAGCTTGGTCTCCTTGCCGAGGGAAAGTCGAACGTCCTGCCGAGCCTTACACTCAAACTCGGGCCAAACCCCCTTGCCTGACTCTCCTACTAGGCTTGGGAAGCTGGGTCTCCCTGCCGAGGTAAGGTTGAACGTCCTGCCGAGACTTACACTCGAACTCCGGCCAAGCCCCTTGCCTGACCCTACTAGGCTTCGAAGGCTTGGTCTCCTGACTGAGGTAAGGTCGAACGTCCTGTCGAGCCTTACACTCAAACTCTGGCCAAGCCCCCTTGCCTGACTCCTACTAGGCTTGGGAAGCTTGGTCTCCCTGCCGAGGTAAGGTCAAACGTCCTGCGGAGCCTTATACTCCAACTCCGGTGAAGCGCTCTTGCCTGACCTATGTGCAAGGCTTGGGAAGCTTGGTCTCCATGCCGAGGTAAGGTCGAACGTCCTGCTGAGCCTTACCCTCGAACTCCAGCCAAGACCCCTTGCCTGACCCTACTAGGCTTGGGAAGCTTGGTCTCCCTGCCGAGGTAAGGTCAAACGTCCTGCCGAGCCTTACACTCGCACTCCGGCCAAGCCCCCTTGCTTGACTCTCCTACTAGGGTTGGGAAGCTTGGTCTCCCTGCAAAGGTAAGGGCGCACGTCCTGCCCAGCCTTACACTCGAACTCCGGCCAAGCCCCCTTTCCCGACCCTCGTACTAGGCCTGGGAAGCTTGGTCTCCCTGCCGAGGTAAGGTCAAACGTCCTGCCGAGCCTTACACTCGAACTCCGGGCAAGCCCCCTTGCCTGACTCACCTACTAGGCTTGGGAAGCTTGGTCTCCCTGCCGAGGTAAGGTCAAACGTCCTGCCGAGCCTTACACTCGAACTCCGGCCCAGCCCCCTTTCTTGAGTCTCCTACTAAGCTTGTGAAGCTTGGTCTCCCTTCCGAGGTAAGGTCAAACGTCCTGCCGAGCCTTACACTTGAAGTCTGGCCAAGCCCCCTTGCCTGACCCTACTAGGGTCGGGAAGCTTGGCGCTGCCGAGGTAAGGTCGAACGTCCTGCTGAGCCTTACACTCAAACTCTGGCCAAACCCCCTTGCCTGACTCTCCTACTCGGCTTGGGAAGCTAGGTCTCCCTGCCAAGGTAAGGTCGAACGTCCTGCCGAGCCTTACACTTGAACTCCGGCCAAGCCCCCTTGCCTGACTCTCATACTAGGCCTGGGAAGCTTAGTCTCCCTGCAGAGGTAAGGTCGAACGTCCTGCCGAGCCTTACTCTCGAACTCCGGCCAAGCCCCCTTGCCTGACTCGCCTACTAGGCTTGGGAATCTTGGTCTCCCTGCCGAGGTAAGGCCGAATGTCCTGCTGAGCCTTACACTTGAACTCCGGCCAAGCCCCCTTGCCTGACTCTACTACTAGGCTTGGGAAGCTTGGTCTCCCTGCCGAGGTAAGGTCGAACGTTCTGCCGAGCCTTACACTCGAACTCTGGCCAAGCCCCGTTGCCTGACTCTCCTACTAGGCTTGGGAAGCTTGGTCGCCCTGCCGAGGTAAGGTCGGACGTCCTGCCGAGCCTTACACTCAAACTCCGGCCAAGCGCCCTTGCCTGACTCTCCTACCAGGCTTGGGAAGCTTGGTCTCCCTGCCGAGGTAAGGTCGAACGTCCTGCCGAGCCTTACCCTCGAACTCCGGCCAAGCCCCCTTGCCGGACTCTCCTACTAGGCTTGGGAAGCTTGGTCTCCCTGCCGAGGTAAGGTCGATCGTCCTGCCGAGCCTTACCCTCGAACTCCGGCCAAGCCCCCTTGCCTGACCCTCCTACTAGGCCTGGGAAGCTTGGTCTCCCTGCCGAGCTAAGGTCGAACGTCCTGCCGAGCCTTACACTCGAACTCCTGCCAAGCCCCCTTGCCTGACCCACCTACTAGGCTTGGGAAGCTTGGTCTCCCTGCCGAGCTAAGGTCGAACGTCCTGCCGAGCCTGACACTCGAACTCCGGGCAAGCCCCCTTGCCTGACTCTCCTACTAGGCTTGGGAAGCTTGGTCTCCATGCCGAGGTAAGGTCGAACGTCCTGCCGAGACTTACACTCGAACTCCGGCCAAGCCCCCTTGCCGGACCCTCGTACTAGGCTTGGGAAGCTTGGTCTCCCTGCCGAGGTAAGGTCGAACGTCCTGCCGAGCCTTACACTCGCACTCCGGCCAAGCCTCCTTTCCTGACTCTCCTACTAGGCTTGGGAAGCTTGGTCTCCCTGCCGAGGTAAGGGCGAACGTCCTGCCGAGCCTTACACTCAAACTCCGGCCAAGCCCCCATGCCTGACCCTCATACTTGGCCTGGGAAGCTTAGTCTCCCTGCAGAGGTAAGGTCAAACGTCCTGCCGAGTTTTACACTTGACCTCCGGCCAAGCCCCCTTGCCTGACCGCCGTAATTGTCCTGGGAATCTTGGTCTCCCTGCCGAGGTAAGGTCGAATGTCCTGCCGAGCCTTACACTTGAACTCCGGCCAAGCCCCCTTCCCTGACTCTACTACTAGGCTTGGGAAGCTTGGTCTCCCTGCCGAGGTAAGGTCAAACGTTCTGCCGAGTCTTACACTTGAACTCGGGCCAAGCCCCGTTGCCTCATTCTCCTACTAGGCTTGGGAAGCTTGGTCGCCCTGCTGAGGTAAGGTCAGACGTCCTGCCGAGCCTTACCCTCGGACTCCGGCCAAGCCCCCTTGCCTGACCCTACTAGGCTTGGGAAGCTTGGTCTCCCTGCCGAGGTAAGGCCAATCGTCCTGCTGAGCCTTACCCTCGAACTCCGGCCAAGCCCCATTGCCTGACCCTACTAGGCTTGGGAAGCTTGGTCTCCCTGCCGATGTAAGGTCGAACGTCCTGCCGAGCCTTACACTCAAACTCCGGCCAAGCCCCCTTGCCTGACCCTCGTCCTGGACCTGGGAAGCTTGGCCTCCCTGCCAGGGTAATGGCGAACGTCCTGCTGAGCCTTACCCTCGAACTCTGGCCAAGGCCCCTTGCCTGACTCTCCTACTAGGGTTGGGAAGCTTGGTCTCCCTGCCGAGGTAAAGTCGAACGTCCTGCCGAGCCTTGCACGCGATCTCCGGCCAAACCCCCTTGCCTGACTCTCCTACTAGGCTTGGGAAGCTTGGTCTCCCTGCCTAGGAAAGGTCGAACGTCCTGCCGAGACTTACACTCGAACTCCGGCCAAGCCCCCCTGCCGGACCCTCGTACTAGGCTTGGGAAGCTTGGTCTCCCTGCCGAGGTAAGGTCAAACGTCGTGCCGAGCCTTACACTTGAACTGCGGCCAAGCCCCCTTGCCTGACCCTACTGGGGTCGGGAAGCTTGGCGCTACGGAGGTGAGGTCGAACGTCCTGCCGAGCCTTACCCTCGAAATCCGGCCAAACCCCCCTGCCTGACCCTACAAGGCTTGGGAAGCTTGGTCTCCCTGCCAAGGTAAGGGCGAACGTCCTGCCGAGCCGTACACTCAAACTTCGGCCAAGCCGCCTTGCCTGACTCTCCTACTAGGCTTGGGAAGCTTGGCCTCCCTGCCGAGGTAATGTCGAACGTCCTGCCGAGCCTTACACTTGAACTCCGGACAAGTTCCCTTGCCTGACTCTCGTACTAGGCTTGGGAAGCTTGGTCTCCCTGCCGAGGTAAAGTCGAACGTCCTGCCGAGCCTTACACTCGAACTCCTGCCAAGCCCCCTTGCCTGACCCTCGTACTAGGCCTGGCAAGCTTGGTCTCCCTGATGAGGTAAGGTCGAACGACCTTCCGAGCCTGACACTCGAACTCCGGCCAAGCCCCCTTGCCTGACTCTCCTACTAGGCTTGGGAAGCTTGGTCTCCATGCCGAGGTAAGGTCGAACGACCTGCCGAGCCTTACACTCGAACTCCGGCCAAGCCCCTTGCCTGACTCTCCTACTAGGCTTGGGAAGCTTGGTCTCCCTGCCGAGGTTAGGTCGAACATCCTCCCAAGCCTTACCCTCCAACTCCGGGCAATCCCTTTTACCTGACTCTCCTACTAGGCTTTGGAAGATTGTACGTCCGACTGAGGTAAAGTCCAACGTCCTGCCGAGCCTTACACTTGAACTCTGGCCAAGGCCCCTTGCCTGACCCTCGTATTAGGCCTGGGAAGCTTGGTTTCTTCGCTGAGGTAAGGTCAAACGTCCTGCCGAGCCTTACACTCAAACTCCGGCCAAGCCCCCTGGCCTGAATCTCCTACTAGGCTTGGGAAGCTTGGTCTCCCTGCCGAGGTAAGGTCAATCATCCTGCTGAGCCTTACCCTCGAACTCTGGCCACGCCCCCTTGCCTGACCCTACTAGGCTTGGGAAGCTTGGTCTCCTTGCCGAGGGAAAGTCGAACGTCCTGCCGAGCCTTACACTCAAACTCGGGCCAAACCCCCTTGCCTGACTCTCCTACTAGGCTTGGGAAGCTGGGTCTCCCTGCCGAGGTAAGGTTGAATGTCCTGCCGAGCCTTACACTCGACCTCCGGCCAAGCCCCCTTGCCTGACCCTACTAGGCTTGGGAGGCTTGGTCTCCCTCTCGAGGTAAGGTCGAACGTCCTGTCGAGCCTTACACTCAAACTCTGGCCAAGCCCCCTTGCCTGACCCTCGTACCAGTCCTGGAAAGCTTGGTCTCCCTGCCGAGGTAAGGTCAAACGTCCTGCGGAGCCTTATACTCCAACTCCGGCCAAGCCCCCTTGCCTGACCTCCTACTAGGCTTGGGAAGCTTGGTCTCCCTGCCGAGGTAAGGTCGAACGTCCTGCTGAGCCTTACCCTCGAACTCCGGCCAAGACCCCTTGCCTGACCCTACTAGGCTTGGGAAGCTTGGTCTCCCTGCCGAGGTAAGGTCAAACGTCCTGCCGAGCCTTACACATGCACTCTAGACAAGCCCCCTGGCTTCGCCCTCGTACTAGGGTTGGGAAGCTTGGTCTCCCTGCAAAGGTAAGGGCGCACGTCCTGCCCAGCCTTACACTCGAAATCCGGCCAAGCCCCCTTTCCCGACCCTCGTACTAGGCTTGGGAAGCTTGGTCTCCCTGCCGAGGTAAGGTCAAACGTCCTGCCGAGCCTTACACTCGAACTCCGGGCAAGCCCCCTTGCCTGACTCACCTACTAGGCTTGGGAAGCTTGGTCTCCCTGCCGAGGTAAGGTCAAACGTCCTGCCGAGCCTTACACTCGAACTCCGGCCCAGCCCCCTTTCTTGAGTCTCCTACTAAGCTTGTGAAACTTGGCTTCCCTGCCGAGGTAAGGTCAAACGTCCTGCCCAGCCTTACACTTGAAATCTGGCCAAGGCCCCTTGCCTGACCCGGCTAGGGTTGGGGAGCTTGGCGCTGCCGAGGTAAGGTCGAACGTCCTGCTGAGCCTTGCACTCAAACTCTGGCCAAGCCCCTTGCCTGACTCTCCTACTCGGCTTGGGAAGCTTGGTCTCCCTGCCAAGGTAAGGTCGAACGTCCTGCCGAGCCTTACACTTGAACTCCGGCCAAGCCCCCTTGCCTGACTCTCATACTAGGCTTGGGAAGCTTGGTCTCCCTGCAGAGGTAAGGTCAAACGTCCTGCCGAGCCTTACACTTGACCTCCGGCCAAGCCCCCTTGCCTGACCGCCGTAGTTGTCCTGGGAATCTTGGTCTCCCTGTCGAGGTAAGGCCGAATGTCCTGCTGAGCCTTACACTTGAACTCCGGCCAAGCCCCCTTGCCTGACTCTACTACTAGGCTTGGGAAGCTTGGTCTCCCTGCCGAGGTAAGGTCAAAATTTCTGCCGAGTCTTACACTCGAACTCTGGCCAAGCCCCGTTGCCTCATTCTCCTACTAGGCTTGGGAAGCTTGGTCGCCCTGCTGAGGTAAGGTCGGACGTCCTGCCGAACCTTACACTCAAACTCCGGCCAAGCGCTCTTGCCTGACTCTCCTACCAGGCTTGGGAAGCTTGGTCTCCCTGCCGAGGTAAGGTCGAACGTCCTGCCGAGCCTTACCCTCGAACTCCGGCCAAGCCCCCTTGCCGGACCCTACTAGGCTTGGGAAGCTTGGTCTCCCTGCCGAGGTAAGGTCGATCGTCCTGCCGAGCCTTACACTCGAACTCCGGCCAAGCCCCCTTGCCTGACGCACCTACTAGGCTTGGGAAGCTTGGTCTCCCTGCCGAGGTAAAGTCGAACGTCCTGCCGAGCCTTACACTCGAACTCCTGCCAAGCCCCCTTGCCTGACCCTCGTACTAGGCCTGGGAAGCTTGGTCTCCCTGATGAGCTAAGGTCGAACGTCCTGCCGAGCCTGACACTCGAACTCCTGGCAAGCCCCCTTGCCTGACTCTCCTACTAGGCTTGGGAAGCTTGGTCTCCATGCCGAGGTAAGGTCGAACGTCCTGCCGAGACTTACCCTCGAACTTCGGCCAAGCCCCCCTGCCGGACCCTCGTACTAGGCTTGGGAAGCTTGGTCTCCCTGCCGAGGTAAGGTCGAACGTCCTGCCGAGCCTTACACTCGCACTCCGGCCAAGCCTCCTTTCCTGACTCTCCTACTAGTCTTGGGAAGCTTGGTCTCCCTGCCGAGGTAAGGGCGAACGTCCTGCCGAGCCTTACACTCAAACTTAGGCCAAGCCCCCTTGCCTGACCCTCCTACTAGGCTTGGGAAGCTTGGTCTCCCTGCCGAGGTAAGGTCGAACGTCCTGCCGAGCCTTACACTCGCACTCCGGCCAAGCCCCCTTTCCTGACTCTCCTACTAGGCTTGGGAAGCTTGGTCTCCCTGCCGAGGTAAGGTCGAACATCCTGCCGAGCCTTACACTCGGACTCCGGCCAGGCCCTCTTGCCTGACTCTCCTACTAGGCTTGGAGACCTTGGTCTCCCTGCCGAGCCTTTCCCTCGAACTCCTGCCGAGCCCACTTGCATGACTCTCCCACTAGGCTTGGGAAGCTGGGTCTCCCTGCCGAGGTAAGGTCGAACGTCCTACCGAGACCTACATTCGACCTCCGGCCAAGCCCCTTGCCTGACCCTACTAGGCATCGGAGGCTTAGTCTCCTGACGGAGGTAAGGTTGAACGTCCTGTCGTGCCTTACACTCAAACTCTGGCCAAGCCCCCTTGCCTGACCCTCGTACCAGGCCTGGAAAGCTTGGTCTCCCTGCCGAGGTAAGGTCAAACGTCCTGCCGAGCCTTACACTCGCACTCCGGCCAAGCCCCCTTGCTTGACTCTCCTACTAGGATTGGGAAGCTTGTTCTCCCTGCCAAGGTAAGGTCGCACGTCCTGCCCAGCCTTACACTCGAACTCCGGCCAAGCCCCCTTTCCCGACTCTCCTACTAGGCCTGGGAAGCTTGGTCTCCCTGCCGAGGTATGGTCGAACGTCCTGCCGAGCCTTACACTCGAACTCCGGCCAAGCCCCTTGCCTGACTCTCCTACTAGGCTTGGGAAGCTTGGTCTCCCTGCCGAGGTAAGGTCGAACGTCCTGCCGAGCCTTACACTCGAACTCCGGCCAAGCCCCCTTCCCTGACTCTCCTACTAGGCCTGGGAAGCTTGGTCTCCCTGCCGAGGTAAGGTCAAACGTCCTGCCGAGCCTTACACTCGAACTCCGGCCCAGCCCCCTTGCCTGACTCTCCTACTAGGCTTGGGAAGCTTGGTCTCCCTGCCGAGGTAAGGTTGAACGTCCTGCCAAGCCTTACACTCGAACTCTGGCCAAGCCCCCTTGCCTGACTCCTACTAGGCTTGGGAAGCCTGGTCTCCCTGCCGAGGTAAGGTCGAACGTCCTGCTGAGCCTTACACTTGAATTCCGGCCAAGCCCCCTTGCCTCACTCTCCTACTAGGCTTGGGAAGCTTGGTCTCCCTGTCGAGGTAAGGTCGAACGTCCTGCCGAGCCTTACACTTGAACTCCGGCCAAGCCCCCTTGCCTGACCCTCATACTAGGCCTGGGAAGCTTAGTCTCCCTGCAGAGGTAAGGTCGAACGTCCTGCCGAGTCTTACACTTGACTTCCGGCCGAGCCCCCTTGCCTGACTCTCCTACTAGGCTTGGGAAGCTTGGTCTCCCTGCCGAGGTAAGGTCGAACGTCCTGCTGAGCCTTACACTTGAACTCCGGCCAAGCCCCCTTCCCTGACTCTCCTACTAGGCTTGGGAAGCTTGGTCTCCCTGCCGAGGTAAGGTCGAACGTCCTGCCGAGCCTTACACTTGAACTCCGGCCAAGCCCCGTTGCCTGACTCTCCTACTAGGCTTGGGAAGCTTGGTCGCCCTGCTGAGGTAAGGTCAGACGTCCTGCCGAGCCTTACCCTCGGACTCCGGCCAAGCCCCCTTGCCTCACTCTCCTACTAGGCTTGGGAAGCTTGGTCTCCCTGCCGAGGTAAGGCCAATCGTCCTGCTGAGCCTTACCCTCGAACTCCGGCCAAGCCCCATTGCCTGACCCTACTAGGCTTGGGAAGCTTGGTCTCCCTGCCGATGCAAGGGCGAACGTCCTGCCAAGCCTTACACTCAAACTTCGGCCAAGACGCCTTGCCTGACCCTCGTACTGGACCTGGGAAGCTTGGCCTCCCTGCCGAGGTAATGTCGAACGTCCTGCTGAGCCTTACCCTCGAACTCTGGCCAAGGCCCCTTGCCTGACCCAACTAGGGTTGTGAAGCTTGGTCTCCCTGCCGAGGTAAAGTCGAACGTCCTGCCGAGCCTTGCACTCAAACTCGGGCCAAACCCCCTTGCCTGACTCTCCTACTAGGCTTGGGAAGCTTGGTCTCCCTGCCGAGGAAAGGTCGAACGTCCTGCCGAGCCTTACCCTCGAACTCCGGCCAAGCCCCCCTGCCGGACCCTCGTACTAGGCTTGGGAAGCTTGGTCTCCCTGCCGAGGTAAGGTCAAACGTCGTGCCGAGCCTTACACTTGAACTGCGGCCAAGCCCCCTTGCCTGACCCTACTAGGGTCGGGAAGCTTGGCGCTGCCGAGGTAAGGTCGAACGTCCTGCCGAGCCTTACCCTCGAAAACCGGCCAAGCCCCATTGCCTGACCCTACAAGGCTTGGGAAGCTTGGTCTCCCTGCCGAGGTAAGGGCGAACGTCCTGCCGAGCCTCACACTCAAAGTTCGGCCAAGCCGCCTTGCCTGACCCTCGTACTAGGCTTGGGAAGCTTGGTCTCCCTGCCGAGGTAATGTCGAACGTCCTGCCGAGCCTTACACTTGAACTCCGGCCAAGCCCCCTTGCCTGACTCTCGTACTAGGCTTGGGAAGCTTGGTCTCCCTGCCGAGGTAAAGTCGAACGTCCTGCCGAGCCTGACACTCGAACTCCTGGAAAGCCCCCTTGCCTGACCCTCGTACTAGGCCTGGCAAGCTTGGTCTCCCTGATGAGGTAAGGTCGAACGACCTTCCGAGCCTGACACTCGAACTCCGGCCAAGCCCCCTTGCCTGACTCTCCTACTAGGCTTGGGAAGCTTGGTCTCCATGCCGAGGTAAGGTCAAACGACCTGCCGAGCCTTACACTCGAACTCCGGCCAAGCCCCTTGCCTGACCTTTGTACTAGGCTTGGGAAGCTTGGTCTCCCTGCCGAGGTTAGGTCGAACATCCTCCCAACCCTTACCCTCCAACTCCGGGCAATCCCTTTTACCTGACTCTCCTACTAGGCTTTGGAAGCTTGGTCTCCCTGCCGAGGTAAGGTCCAACGTCCTGCCGAGCCTTACACTCGAACTCTGGCCAAGGCCCCTTGCCTGACTCTCCTATTAGGCTTGGGAAGCTTGGTTTCCCTGCCGAGGTAAGGTCAAACGTCCTGCCGAGCCTTACACTCAAACTCCGGCCAAGCCCCCTGGCCTGAATCTACTTCTAGGCTTGGGAAGCTTGGTCTCCCTGCCGAGGTAAGGCCAATCGTCCTGCCGAGCCTTACACTCGAACTCCGGCCACGCCCCCTTGCCTGACTCTCCTACTAGGCTTGGGAAGCTTGGTCTCCCTGCCGAGGGAAGGTCGAACGTCCTGCCGAGCCTTACACTCAAACTCCGGCCAAGCCCCTTGCCTGACTCTCCTACTAGGCTTGGGAAGCTGGGTCTCCCTGCCGAGGTAAGGTTGAACGTCCTGCCGAGACTTACACTCGACCTCCGGCCAAGCCCCTTGCCTGACCCTACTAGGCTTGGGAGGCTTGGTCTCCTGACTGAGGTAAGGTCGAACGTCCTGTCGAGCCTTACACTCAAACTCTGGCCAAGCCCCCTTGCCTGACCCTCGTACCAGGCTTGGGAAGCTTGGTCTCCCTGCCGAGGTAAGGTCGAACGTCCTGCGGAGCCTTACACTCGAACTCCGGCCAAGCGCTCTTGCCTGACTCTCCTACAAGGCTTGGGAAGCTTGGTCTCCATGCCGAGGTAAGGTCGAACGTCCTGCTGAGCCTTACCCTCGAACTCCGGCCAAGACCCCTTGCCTGACCCTACTAGGCTTGGGAAGCTTGGTCTCCCTGCCGAGGTAAGGTCAAACGTCCTGCCGAGCCTTACACTCGCACTCCGGCCAAGCCCCCTGGCCTGACTCTCCTACTAGGGTTGGGAAGCTTGGTCTCCCTGCCGAGGTAAGGTCGCACGTCCAGCCGAGCCTTACACTCGAACTCCGGCCAAGCCCCCTTGCCCGACTCTCCTACTAGGCCTGGGAAGCTTGGTCTCCCTGCCGAGGTAAGGTCAAACGTCCTGCCGAGCCTTACACTCGAACTCCGGCCAAGCCCCTTGCCTGACTCACCTACTAGGCTTGGGAAGCTTGGTCTCCCTGCCGAGGTAAGGTCAAACGTCCTGCCGAGCCTTACACTCGAACTCCGGCCCAGCCCCCTTTCTTGAGTCTCCTACTAAGCTTGTGAAACTTGGCTTCCCTGCCGAGGTAAGGTCAAACGTCCTGCCCAGCCTTACACTTGAAATCTGGCCAAGCCCCCTTGCCTGACCTCCTACTAGGCTTGGGAAGCTTGGTCTCGCTGCCGAGGTAAGGTCGAACGTCCTGCTGAGCCTTACACTCGAACTCTGGCCAAACCCCCTTGCCTGACTCTCCTACTCGGCTTGGGAAGCTTGGTCTCCCTGCCAAGGTAAGGTCGAACGTCCTGCCGAGCCTTACACTTGAACTCCGGCCAAGCCCCCTTGCCTGACCCTCATACTAGGCCTGGGAAGCTTAGTCTCCATGCAGAGGTAAGGTCAAACGTCCTGCCGAGTCTTACTCTTGACCTCCGGCCAAGCCCCCTTGCCTGACCTCCTACTAGGCTTGGGAATCTTGGTCTCCCTGTCGAGGTAAGGCCGAATGTCCTGCTGAGCCTTACACTTGAACTCCGGCCAAGCCCCCTTGCCTGACTCTACTACTAGGCTTGGGAAGCTTGGTCTCCCTGCCGAGGTAAGGTCGAACGTTCTGCCGAGCCTTACACTCGAACTCTGGCCAAGCCCCGTTGCCTGACTCTCCTACTAGGCTTGGGAAGCTTGGTCGCCCTGCCGAGGTAAGGTCGGACGTCCTGCCGAGCCTTACACTCAAACTCCGGCCAAGCGCCCTTGCCTGACTCTCCTACCAGGCTTGGGAAGCTTGGTCTCCCTGCCGAGGTAAGGTCGAACGTCCTGCCGAGCCTTACCCTCGAACTCCGGCCAAGCCCCCTTGCCGGACTCTCCTACTAGGCTTGGGAAGCTTGGTCTCCCTGCCGAGGTAAGGTCGATCGTCCTGCCGAGCCTTACCCTCGAACTCCGGCCAAGCCCCCTTGCCGGACCCTCGTACTAGGCCTGGGAAGCTTGGTCTCCCTGCCGAGCTAAGGTCGAACGTCCTGCCGAGCCTTACACTCGAACTCCTGCCAAGCCCCCTTGCCTGACCCACCTACTAGGCCTGGGAAGCTTGGTCTCCCTGCCGAGCTAAGGTCGAACGTCCTGCCGAGCCTGACACTCGAACTCCTGGCAAGCCCCCTTGCCTGACTCTCCTACTAGGCTTGGGAAGCTTGGTCTCCATGCCGAGGTAAGGTCGAACGTCCTGCCGAGACTTACCCTCGAACTCCGGCCAAGCCCCCCTGCCGGACCCTCGTACTAGGCTTGGGAAGCTTGGTCTCCCTGCCGAGGTAAGGTCGAACGTCCTGCCGAGCCTTACACTCGCACTCCGGCCAAGCCTCCTTTCCTGACTCTCCTACTAGGCTTGGGAAGCTTGGTCTCCCTGCCGAGGTAAGGGCGAACGTCCTGCCGAGCCTTACACTCAAACTTCGGCCAAGCCCCCTTGCCTGACTCTCGTACTAGGCTTGGGAAGCTTGGCCTCCCTGCCGAGGTAATGTCGAAATTCCTGCCGAGCCTTACACTCGAACTGCAGGCAAGCCCCCTTGCCTGACCCTCGTACTACGCTTGGGAAGCTTGGTCTCCCTGCCGATGTAAGGTCGAACGTCCTGCCGAGCCTTACACTCGAACTCCGGCCAGGCCCACTTGCCTGACTCTCCTACTAGGCTTGGGAACCTTGGTCTCCCTGCCGAGGTAAGGTCGAACGTCCTGCCGAGCCTTCCACTCGAACTCCGGCCAAGCCCACTTGCCTGACTCTCCTACTAGGCTTGGGAAGCTGGCTCTCCCTGCCGAGGTAAGGTTGAACGTCCTGCCGAGACCTACACTCAACCTCCGGGCAAGCCCCTTGCCTGACCCTACTAGGCTTCGGAGGCTTGGTCTCCCTGCCGAGGTAAGGTCAAACGTCCTGCTGAGCCTTACCCTCGAACTCCGGCCAAGCCCCTTGCCTGACTCTCCTACCAGGCTTGGGAAGCTTGGTCTCCCTGCCGAGGTAAGGTCAAACGTCCTGCCGAGCCTTACACTCGAACTCCGGCCAAGCGCCCTTGCCTGACTCTCCTACAAGGCTTGGGAAGCTTGGTCTCCATGCCGAGGTAAGGTCGAACGTCCTGCCGAGCCTTACCCTCGAACTCCAGCCAAGCCCCCTTGCCTGACCCTACTAGGCTTGGGAAGCTTGGTCTCCCTGCCGAGGTAAGGTCAAACGTCCTGCCGAGCCTTACACATGCACTCTAGACAAGCCCCCTGGCTTAGCCCTCGTACTAGGCTTGGGAAGCTTGTTCTCCCTGCCAAGGTAAGGGCGCACGTCCTGCCCAGCCTTACACTCGAACTCCGGCCAAGCCCCCTTTCCCGACCCTCGTACTAGGCCTGGGAAGCTTGGTCTCCCTGCCGAGGTATGGTCAAACGTCCTGCCGAGCCTTACACTCGAACTCCGGGCAAGCCCCCTTGCCTGACTCACCTACTAGGCTTGGGAAGCTTGGTCTCCCTGCCGAGGTAAGGTCGAACGTCCTGCCGAGCCTTACACTCGAACTCCGGCCAAGCCCCCTTTCCTGACCCTCCTACTAGGCCTGGGAAGCTTGGTCTCCCTGCCGAGGTAAGGTCAAACGTCCTGCCGAGCCTTACACTCGAACTCCGGCCCAGCCCCCTTTCTTGAGTCTCCTACTAAGCTTGTGAAGCTTGGCCTCCCTGCCGAGGTAAGGTCAAACGTCCTGCCCAGCCTTACACTCGAAATCTGGCCAAGCCCCCTTGCCCGACCCTGCTAGGGTTGGGGAGCCTGGCGCTGCCGAGGTAAGGTCGAACGTCCTGCTGAGCCTTGCACTCAAACTCTGGCCAAACCCCCTCTACTGACTCTCCTACTCGGCTTGGGAAGCTAGGTCTCCCTGCCAAGGTAAGGTCGAACGTCCTGCTGAGCCTTACACTCGAACTCTGGCCAAACCCCCTCTACTGACTCTCCTACTCGGCTTGGGAAGCTTGGTCTCCCTGCCAAGGTAAGGTCGAACGTCCTGCCGAGCCTTACACTCAAACTCCGGCCAAGCCCCCTTCCCTGACTCTCCTACTAGGCTTGGGAAGCTTGGTCTCCCTGCCGAGGTAAAGTCAAACGTTCTGCCGAGCCTTACACTTGAACTCTGGCCAAGCCCTGTTGCCTCATTCTCCTACTAGGCTTGGGAAGCTTGGTCGCCCTGCTGAGGTAAGGTCGGACGTCCTGCCGAGCCTTACACTCAAACTCCGGCCAAGCCCCCTTGCGTGACTCTCCTACTAGGCTTGGGAAGCTTGGTCTCCCTGCCGAGGTAAGGTCGAACGTCCTGCCGAGCCTTACCCTCGAACTCCGGCCAAGCCCCCTTGCCTGACCCTACTAGGCTTGGGAAGCTTGGTCTCCCTGCTGAGGTAAGGTCGAACGTCCTGCCCAGCCTTACACTCGAACTCCGACCGAGTCCCCTTGCCTGACTCTCCTACTAGGCTTGGGGGGCTTGGTCTCCCTGCCGAGGTAAGGGCGAACGTCCTGCTGAGCCTTACACTCAAACTCCGGACAAGCCCCCTTGCCTGACTCTCCAACCAGGCTTGGGAAGCTTGGTCTCCCTGCCGAGGTGAGGTCGAACGTCACGCTGAGCCTTACACTCGAACTCCGGCCAAGCCCCCTTGCCTGACTCTCCTACTAGGCTTGGGAAGCTTGGTTTCCCTGCCGAGGTAAGGTCGAACGTCCTGCCGAGCCTTTCACTCGAACTCCGGCCAAGCCCCCTTGCCTGACCCTACTACTCTTGGGAAGCTTGGTTTCCCGGCCGAGGTAAGGTCGAACGTCCTGCCGAGCCTTACACTCAAACTCTGGCCATACCCCCTTGCCTGTTCGTCGTACTACGCTTGGGAATCTTGGTCTCCCTGCCGAGGTAAGGTCTAACGTCCTGCTGCGCCGTACACTCGAACCTTGGCCAAGCCCCCTTGCCTGACTCTCCTGCTAGGCTTAGCTTGCTTGCCTTCCTGCCTTTCTGCTTACTCCGGTTCATGCCTGCTCTTACAGGGACATCCTGCGCTTCCTTTCAGGCACATTCCCCTGCCTGCTATGCCAGGGACCTACATACATGCCTGCCATGGACATCCTACCTGCCCTGTTATTCTGTCTTGCCTGCTGGGGACATGCCCTCTGCCTGGAGGGACTTGTTCTTTCTCCTTGCTAGGACATCCCACCCTATCGGCCCTGTTATCCTGTCCTGTCTGGCGGGGACATGCCTTCTGCCTGGCGGGACTTGCTGTTCCTGCCTGCTCTCACATCACACCTGCCCTGTTTTCCTGTCCTGCCTGGCAGGGACATGCCCTCTGCCTGGCGGGGACATGCCCTTTGCCTTCCGGGGACATGCCACTCCTGCCTGCTAGGACATCCTGCCCTACCTGCCAGGGGCATCCCACCTGCCATCCTATCCCATCCTGCCTGCCGGGGACATGCCCTCTAGGACCTCCACATCCCACCTGCCCTGCTGGGGACATTCCCCTTGCCCTGATTGCCAGGGACTTACTTTGCCCCTAAGGGACCTCCACACGCTCAGAGGACAGCCTGCTTTACTTCTAAGGAGACGCCTCAGTTGCTCCTGTATTCCTCTCGCTTCCCCCCGTTCCCGGCCGGCCCCTTCGCAGGAGTTCGGAAACGCGGTACTAGCGGGTCCCTCTCGCTTCGGGGGTCCGAGCTGCCAGCCCCCATCTCACTCACTCACTTATTCGCCCGTCTCCCGGTTTTTCTTACCAATCCGACACTCCTCTGCGTTGCTCATCTCACGCTGATCCTAGGGTCCGAAGGTAGCCAGCGACTCCCGAGGGTCCCTCAAAGCAGGTGGTTGAGCTGTCCAGGGATCCTCTTCGGGCGTGGCTATCGCGGACGAGCCCCAATTGAAATGAACAGGGCTAATGCCTTTATTAATGTTCAGCTCTTTATTAAAAGATCAGCTGGGCAGGGGGCTCGACGCAGAGCTCGCCCCCGCGGTCGTAGCTTTCCCAGGCAGCCAAAAGGAAGGAGGCGTGCAGAGTCTGTCACTGAAGTCCAGAGCAGCAGCTGTCCCTTTTTCTTTCCTTGTGGCACACCGGTGGCCAGAGGATGAGGAAGCGTGGCATGCAGAGTCTGTTGCTGAAGTCCAGAACAACAGCTGTCCCTGCTCCTTCCGTGGTGGCAGCGCCAGGGCTCTCTCTGACTCTCTGTCTCCCTGCTTCTCAGAGCCTAATATAGTCTATTCTTTCTTAGGTGATGGCGACGGTTAAAAGTCAATCAGGGGATGTGTTTCCCTCTTCCTCAGCTAGGGCATTTGTCTAGACTCCCCTACTGTGTTCAGTTTTTGATTTATATTCCTTTTTATCTCCTAAAAATACCCCCATCATCCTTAAGGGGTTTTTATTTGCATGTTAGTCCCAGAATGGTAGCGTGGGGGGGTGGGAGGCCAGTTATCTCCAGGTAGTTTAGAGAAAACAAACAGAGTAATTAGCTAATTAGCATTTCAATATAGGTACTTAGCTAGAGTTAGTAGTTTTTTTTAGTGTTGCCATGGGAACTAAGAAGGCCCTTCCCGCGTCTCTGGGGAACACGTGGAAACTGTTCATTACATATTTACAACAAAACCTAAAGACATCAATCCTCTCCCAAGTCAGAGAAAGCTACAGAGGGTCTGAAGCCAACTACACTGCAACAGAGAAAGAAATGTTAGAATCTTATGAAGGAGTCCAAGCTGCCTCAGAGGTAATATGCACAGAAGCACAATTCCTCCTAGCACCCCCAACTACTGGTATGTGGTGCATGTTCAAAGCAAAGGTTCCCTCTACCCACCATGCCACCAATGCCACATGGAGCAAGTGGATTGCTGTTATCACACAGCGCACCCTTGTTGGAATACTGAACTCCCTGGGATTTTGGAGATAATTACAAATTGGCCTGAAGGTGAAAATTTTGGTCTCACTGATGAAGAGGAACAAGAACAAGTGACACGTGCTGAAGAAGCTCTACCATACAACCACCTGCCAGCAGAAAAAACGCAATATGCTCTTTTTACTGATGGTTCTTGTTGCATTGTAGGGATGAAACAAAAGTGGAAAGTAGCCGTATGGAGCCCAACACGACAGGTCACAGAAGCTACTGAAGGAGAAGGTGGAACTCAAAGCCGTTCAACTGGCCCTAGACATTGCTTAAAGAGAGAAGTGGCCAAAGCTCTACCTCTACACTGATTTATAGATGGCAGCCAATGCTCTGTAGGGATAGCTGGAGAGATGGAAAAAGGCTAATTGGCAGCATAGCGGAAAACCAACTTGGGCTGCTGAAGAGTGAAAAGACATGTCTACCAGGGTAGAGGAACTATCTGTGAAAGTCTGCCATGTAGATGCCCATGTCCCCAAGAGGAGAGCTAATGAGGAGTACCAAAACAACAAGCAGGTAGATCAGGCGGCAAAGATAGGGGTGTCAAAGACAGACTTAGATTGGCAACACAAGGGACAGTTGTTCCTAGCACAATGGGCTCATGATACCTCAGGTCACAGAATTCACAGAATTCACAGAATGACTAGATTGGAAGACACCTTCAAGATCATTGAGTCCAACCCATGCCCTAACACCTCAACTAAACCATGGCATTTGTGGTAGTGGGATTTTGAAGTTTATGTGTAAGAAACTGTTTAAAATATTGTAATGGTTTATGCCTATTCACCCCTGTTCAGTTTTCCTAATAGTGTCTCCCCAAAGTGGTTTTCTGCCTGAGCCTTCCCCCAGATTGGGGTGACTCCGGGTGGTGGTAAAGTCTCTCCTCTAACCCGTGCCTTCAAAGAAAGACTCAGTAGTCTTCAGTCGTCTGGTCTCAAGGCAGTTTATTGCATGTTATCTCAAGGCACACAGACTCCCTGACATTGTCCCTGATTTCTTCTCCCTCTGCGTCTCTCTCCGTGTCTCTCTTCGTCTTCTTCTTTGTCTCCGTCTCTGTCCCTGTCTCTGTCTCCCGAGGGGCTGGTGCCATCTTTTATATCACACATTACGTATTAGGTGTTTATAGTTTTTCCCCAATGCCTATTACCTATGTTGAACAGTGACTTTCTACTCTAAACCAATCTGTGAGTGCCAACACCACCAAGAACATGGGGAATAGGAAGAAGAAGGAAGGAGGACAGGGCACGCCCAAATCCCTCCATCTTAGAACCTCTGACCCCCATGTACAAAACTCAGACCCCTCTGTACAAGGCCTAAAACCCCCCTGTACAGCACTCAAAAATCCTACCTCTCACTTTGTGACTACTTCTATTATAATATCTAAACTTTTGTGATTTCTTGTTCTTCCTGCAAGGTTGGTAAATTGTTCCATGGGTCAGACTCAAGACCACAGGGGTTCCTGGCCGCCTGCCAGGGTCTCAGAGGCTTCTGCCCTGGGCCCGGAACATCCAAGAGTGTCTGAAGGACACCTTGGGTTCTGACATCTCCCCCTCCTGTTTGCACTAAGAAGACTTGTCTTGCCACTTTGTCCATGACTCGCCGAATGCATAGAAAAATGCACGGCAGAACAAGCAGGAGAACTAGAAATCCTATAAGGATATAAAATGCTATCTTCAAAAGCTCCCTCCACAATGGTCAGAGACTAAAAAGGTTGATGAAGTCATCCTACTATGATCCCGTAACCTTTTGCAATTTGCTGATGCTGTTTTGCATTTGTTTTATGTTTTTATGGATAGATTTCGAATGATCAGACAAGTTCATGTAGCACATTCCCTCAAATTCTTCACACCCATGTCCGTGTGATAGCAGCAAATAATCAATTGCCGCCCTGTTCTGAAGCGTTGCTTGTCTCGCACTGTCGATATCTGTTAACATGTCGCTCAGTGCAGAAGAAATGGCATGAGTGTGTTTGTTCAACCAACACGCCATGTGGTCCAATTGTGTCAAGGCCACCCCCGATGCTGCTTGGGGTGAGAAAATTGCTACTGCAATTCTCTGAGCCTTGTTCTAGGTATAAACCTCATCATCACAATTTGGGCCATATTGTTTAATGGATCTTATTTTCCTGTGTGACTGTTCCCTCAAAGTTTTCAAATTGGGTGTTACCAATGAGAGTTCTCCAATGCTGCATGGACCGCCCCTGATTTTTGCAGGGATAGCAGGCCAAATTCTGTCCCCACAAATCAAGAAAATTCCTTTTGGTAAAACGGCTGGATTCTGGAGGGATAGTCTGCTCATCATCTTGGTGTAATTGCACCAGGATGATGCATTTCTGTAAAGGAGCTGGTTTGGAGTGACATCTATCGTGTGGTTATCTGTCTCTGTCACTCCCGATGGGTTGAATATGATGCAAAATTTCATTCTTGTTGACTCAAAGATGTCCAATTCCTGGGGTTCGAAATGAGCCACAGGAAGGAACTGTGTCCAAACATGCCATCCTTCCACAGGATCCAAAAAAGATTTCAGAACCTTTGGAGGGATGTTCTTTGGGATCGGCCATTCCTTCACCGGCACACCTACCAAACATGTCGAGAATGGTTTCCCTGGCCTTGAATGAGTCAGACAAATGCTGTCCAGACCTTCTGCCTTTGCCAAAGTTTCCCACACATTTCCCTTTGGTTGTCTCATGGGAAAATGTGCCCTATTGCTCATGGCAACAGGCAAAAGAATGAAGCACATGAACACTATCTGTCTGAACCCCATGCCCATGTCCTCACTCTCTGCGAGAAACCTTGCAGTGCAGCAACACCCGAATGACACTCGAGTCCCAAGAAGAACCCCAAGTCTCTGAGTTGTCAGTCGTTGTCTGATGAGATGTTTGCAGCGCTGTTGTCTGCCTTCGTTTGCGTGCCTGTGTCTTTGCTTCTTGGATCTGCGTCCGCTTGCGTCTGCACCCGGTAAGGTTTCACGTGCCTTGCTGACACCCACTTCAGCCCTCGCCCTGTGGAGACACAAGCGAAACCCTTGCCCCAAGTGATTAATGTGAATGGGCCTTCGATTTGTCCTGTCTCTGGGTTTCGGATCAGAACTAAAGGATTTTCCCTTAGTTTTGCTTGTGTGTTGTTCGTGAAGTGTCTGATAATTGGTGGAGTGGGCTCTGAGAAAGAGCCATTTAAAAAATTCAACACATAGAGAGCTTTGTTCAACCGCATATAAGGTGTTGCACCTGCCTCCCCCCTTTTCTGTTTATCTAAAAGGGATTTCAGGGTATGATGTGTTCTTTCGATGATTGCTTGACCTGTGGGAGAATGAGGAATACCGAAAATGTGTTTGACTCCCCATTTTTTTAAGAATCTGTCAAGCACTTTGCCTGTGTAGGTTGGTCTATTATCTGTTTTTATTTCTTGTGGCACCCCTAATGATGTAAATGCTTGTAAAAAGTGTCTGCAGGCATGTTCTGCGGTTTCCCCTGTATGTAATGATGCAAAAATTGCTCCTGAGAATGTGTCAACTGAAACATGGATGTTTTTGAGCCGCCCAAAAGATGGGTATTTTGTGACATCAGTTTGCCACAGTTGGAGACTTTGCAATCCTCTTGGATTGATTGCTCCTGTGGATGCAGGTGGCTGCACAAGTTGACAATCTGGGCAAGCACTGATGATTTCCTTCGCTTGGCTTTTTGAAAGGCGAAAGGATTCCATCAATGCTTGAGCATTTTGATGGAAGAATGCATGGCTTAATTTTGCTTGCTCAAAAATGTCTGGCAATGTCTGTGAGATGGGCATTGTGAGCTTGTCTGCGCGAGCATTCCTTTCTGCTAAAAACTCTGGAAGTGAGGAATGCGCCCTGATATGTGTAACAAAGTATTCGTGTTCCCTATTTTCTAGGATTGTTCTCATGCATGATAAATATGAATATAAGATTTCATTATCTGTGTGCTTTAACAGTGATCCCTCCAATCGTTTGATCACATTCGCAACATATGCTGAGTCTGTGATCAGATTGAGAGGTTCTGGAAACAACTGAAAAGCCCTGACCTCTTTGGGTCAACAAGAATGAAATTCTGCATCATATTCAACCCATCGGGAGTGACAGAGACAGATAACCACACGATAGATGTCACTCCAAACCAGCTCCTTTACAGAAATGCATCATCCTGGTGCAATTACACCAAGATGATGAGCTGTTTTCCTGCCTTTCCCCATGTCAGTCCTGGTATATACCTCCCTTATTTCCAGATCCTTCCCTGTCCATCCTCCAAATCCTGCCCCTGCAGTTTGTCTGTCATTATTTGCTACACCCATTTATCTAGAAGCTTCGTTGTCAGTTATGATATTTTCCTTTCACTCACTGGTATATTAAGTATGCACTCTCCCCTTCTCCTTCCCTATTGGTTTTATGTTTACATATATCCACCCCATACTCCTATCTAGCCCTTGATTTGTTGTTAGGCTGTCTCCCCCCTGGGGACAGCCTTCCTTTAAGAGTTGCTGTTTTTCTCTACTTCACGCCCTTTTGCCTCTGCCTTCCCTTCGAGGTGTTACACTGTGTCACCTGTTCTGCTCCCTGCACGGGGAGAAATAAAGACTGCTCGGAGACGCAAGCAAGGGTCCTACCCTCTTTCCTTTGCCTCAATCCTTCGACGTGGGTCCACTCTTATCACCCGCTTCTGTCGGTAAGGGACCACAGCCTGTGGCCGAACCACTACCCTTTGCTGTCGGTGGCTGAGGCGGGGAGCGGCCGCTTGTAGCACATGCCTAGGAGAAAGCGGGTCGGAGCTAGCTGGCAGCCAGCGTCACCCCCTTCACCTGTGACCGAGGTGCAGCGTCAGCATTGAGTGCCATATCCGGTCTTTTTCTAAACACATCCAGGGATGGTGACTCCACCATCTCCCCAGGCAGACCATTCCAGAACTTTATCACACTTTCCATGAAAAACTTTTTCCTAATATCCAACCTATATTTCCCTTGACACAGCTTGAGACTGTTGTCACCGTTGAGTTAGGAACGGGAGTGAAGGCAACACATAGACTTTAGGTCTCTTCCGAAGGCTAATTTGAGTTTATTAGAAACCCACTCTTTTATACACCGTTCCGATAGAGGTGGACTTGATTGGTCATTTAATCAACATCCCGTCACACCATTGGCTAATTAAGAAGACACCCTTTGCTACGTATCCTATGAAAAAATAACTGTTCAAAACACCAGCTGCAAGATTGTTTTAATTCTTTCTCTCAGCCTTCTCAAAACTCCCCATAACAATTCCTGGGAAAGTTTATCGGTTTCTCCCCCTCTGACTAAACTGTTGCATCCACAAGACTGTGTCCTCTCATTCTGTCAGTTGCTGCCTGGTGAAAGAGACCAACCCCCACCTAACTACAGCCACCTTTCAGGAAGTTGTAGAAAGTGATAAGGTCACCCCTGAGTCTCCTTTTCTCCAGGCTAAACAACCCCAGCTCCCTCAGTTGTTCCTCATAGGGCTGGTATTCCAAGCCCTTCACAAACCTAGCTGCCCTCCTCTGGACGTGCTCAAGCATCTCAACGTCCTTCCTAAACTGAGGGGCCCAGAACTGGACACAGTACTCAAGGTACGGCCTCACCAGTGCCAAGTACAGGGGAAGGATGACCTCCCTGGTCCTGCTGGCCACACTATTCTTGATACAGGACAGGATACCGTTGGCCTTCTTGGCTGCCAGGGCACACTGCTGGCTCAGGTTCAGTCGGCTGTCAACCAGTACCCCCAGGTCCTTTTCTGCCTGGGCACTGTCCAGCCACAGTGTCCCCAGCCTATAACATTGCAGGGGGTTATTGTCGCCAAAATGCATGACTCGACACTTGGACTTATTAAACTTCATCCTGTCAGACTCTGCCCATCCATTCAACCATTCCAAGTCTCTCTGCAGAGCCCTCCTACCCTCCAACAGATCGACACACGATCCCAGCTTACTGTCATCTGCACACTTACTAATGAAAGACTCAATCCCCTCATCCATGTCATCAATAAAAATATTGAACAGAACTGGCCCCAGCACAGACCCCTGAGGGACACCACTGGTGAGTGGCTGCCAGCTGGATGCAGCACCGTTCACCACCACTCTCTGGGCCTGGCCATCTGTGGGAATCCAGGGCATCCCTCTGGCTGCCCTGGAAGGGGTTCAGAAACCCCCCTGTACAGAGCCCCGAGAGACACTGTCTCTGATCTCTGTCCATGGAAAAGAGTTTTCAGTCTTACAGGATGAATTACAAGCTCTGAGTGTTTGATATAAGTAGTAATTAGTGTGGCACGGGTGCAAAAGTAGAATTTTAATATTCTAGATAAGGGGTTCAAAGGGGGCAAGATGGAGGAAAATTGGGCATGCCTTGTCCTTTTTCTTCTTCTTCATGCCCTCCATGTTTCACTGTGGTGCTGGCAGTTTTCTATTGGTTTAGGCTGGGGATACACTGTTCAACATGGGTGATAGATATTGGCATGTTATTGTAAATATAGCACACGTAGTTTCTAATATATAATGTTTGTAACATCCCACCGAGGGGCAGAGCCCTGCACGCTGTCCTGCAAGACAGACCTGCTGCAGGTCAGAGAGAAAATATTTTAGATAAGAAGAAATAAACAACCTTGAAAACCAGCACAGACTAATTACGACTCCTTCTTTGGCAGCGGGGCTGAAAGACAGCGACTTTCTACAATCTCGGGGGCATTCAAATATCATAGATCCCGACAGCCATCCATCCAGTTCTTAACCCAGCAAAGAGTACTCTTGTCCAAGGCATGGGCTGCCAGCTTTTCCAGGAGTATGCTGTGGGAGACAGTGTCAAAGGCCTTGCTGAAGTCCTGCATCCACCAGGTGAGTCACTTGGTCATAAAAGGAGACCAGGTTGGTCAAACACAACCTACCCCTCCTAAACCCATGCTGGCTGGGTCTGATAACCAGGTCATCAGGGTAGAGATGCCACCTATAAGTGGGCACAAGACCAAGGGGTGGATTTAACCATGTACAGTATTTCTCAGGTTATCCATGACTGTGAGACATGTGCTGCAATCAAGCAAGCTAAGCGAGTGAAGCCCCTATGGTATGGGGAATGGTGGTCCTGATGCCTTATAAAGGCTGACCTAGAACAGAGACTAGATGAAGCTAAAATAGGTATTTATTAGAAGGCCTCAGTGGATACACCTTGGGCAGTATAAGAGCCCAGCCAGGGCTACACCCAAGATGAACCCAAAATGGTCACAAAATGGATGTCCAGTCACGGGGTCTCACACTTTTATAAGTTCTGGTCCATTAGCATATTGGAGTTAATTGTCCAGTTATAGCTTTAGTTTATGAAGTCCCATCCTTCTTGTTTTTCTCTTTTCAGTCCACCATTGTTTATGTTCTTGGGCCTGAAATTTGGATCATTTGTCCTTGGTCCCCAGCTAGAGAAGGAATTGTTTTGTCTACCTACTCTGTGAAGAGAGCTTACTATCCCCTAATATGAAGCTCAGAACTACGTACCAAAGCAGTATAGAATCTGAAAAATATAAAAAGCTAAAACCTGAGGCATCATTTCCCCCCTTTAGAGGCTCAACAAGGCCTTTACCTTGTTGAGTCTCTATTCCAAATATTTACTAATAATAGGTATTTAATAACAGATAAGTATCTAACAATAGTAAACAACTATCAGTATAAACATCTAATAATCAACATCTAATAACAGATAAATATCTAATAGTAAATAAACATCTAATACTGGATAAATAATAACAATAAATATCTAACAGTAAATGTCTAATAATAGATAAATATCTAATAATATTAATAATAAACAGTAATAAACATCTAACAACAGAAATGCCTTGCACAGTCGGGTATCATGCAAAGAAGAATAATGATTGCTGCGAACCATTCTTTGGGCACAGAAGAGGAATCGTTTAAAACAGGTATTTGTCTGCATCAGTCTGTTTTTACAGTTATTTCAGGAACAGAAGCTTTCTTAACTCTGGAGTAGTGAATCCAGGGTCCTTTGCCAGTGACTTTGACTGCAGTGAGGGTTGTCAGCAGAACTTGGAACGGTCCTCTCCACTTGACTTGTAGAGGATCACTGTCCCACCGCTTAACAAAGACCCTGTCTCCAGGATGGAAGGGATGTGCAGGTGTGTCCAGTCCTATGGGTCTGGAAAGCAAAATGTAGTTCTGGAGCTTTTGCAAAGTGGAACCTAAAGCCATTAGATATCTCTGTGAATCAAGTTTCCCCTTCATGTGAATTTTACCTGGAATATGTGGAATCTGATATGGCCTGCCATACAGTATTTCGTAGGGATTGATGTTGTCCCTTTGCCTTGGTTGTATGCGAATTCTCAGTAAAGCTACAGGCAAGGCTTGAACCCATGTCATGGATGATTCCTGACAAATTTTGCTAATTTCTGTTTTGAGAGTCCCATTCATACGTTCAACTTTGCCACTCGCTTGGGGTCTATAAAGTGTATGCAGATCCCAAGAAATTCCCAAAACTCAGCTAACTTCCTTAACCACTGTTGCAACAAAGTGTGGTCCCCTATCTGATGACATCCCCAAGGGAAGCCCGAACCTTGATTGAGCAAAACTTTCATCACTTCCTTGGCCGTGTTAGTGTGACGGGGGTAAGCCTCTGGCCACCCACTGAAGGTGTCAACTAATACCAGTATGTACTGGTATCCCTCTTTGCGTGGTAACTCAGCAAAATCTATTTGCCAGTAATCTCCAGGATGATCCCCTGCTTTTGTTATTCCTAACACAACTCTTTTTCTTGTGTCAGGGTTGTTTTTACAGCAGATTGCACGTTTGCTCACCACTGATTGTATGAGTCATTCCCTTACCTATTACTACCTTTTTTAGATGTTTCAGAAGATTTTCAACCCTTAAATGTGTGTTTTCATGTTCTCTCTGAGCTATCTCCCGAAGGATCAGGGGTGGGACTGCCACCTGGTTTGCTGGGGTAACAGCCCATCCACCTCTGTGATCTCAGCTTTAAGAAACTTAATTAGTTTGTGGTCTGCTTGGTCATATTTTGGAGTGAACCCTGACAAATCAACCTCTTTTTGTGGAATTACAGCGAGAATACATTTTTCTGCAAACCCTCTTGCTGCTTTATCAGCAAAGCGATTTTCCTAATCTGGAGTGGTTTTCCTTTGTTGGTGACCTCTACAATGCATGATAGCCACTTCTGCGGGTTTTTTAACGCTCTCTAAGAGGGTATGTATTCATTCAGCATATTTGATTTGATTCCCTTGAACGTTCAGAAGTCCTCTCTCCTTCCAGATGGCTCCGTGGGTGTGGACAACACTAAATGCATATTTAGATTCAGTCCATATATTTACCTTCTTTCCTTTGCTCAGGTCTAGGGCTCTCGTCAGTGCAATCAGTTAAGCTTTCTGTGATGACACATTTGCTGGTAGCACCTTTGCCTCGATCACCTTATCTTGCGTGGTCACTGCATAGCCTGTCCTCCTTTCGCCATTTTTCATAAAGCTGTTTCCATCTGTAAAAAGCTCCCAATCTGGATTTTCCAGGGGTATGTCTTTCAGGTCCGGTCAGCTGGAATAGACCTCTTCAATTCTCTGCAAACAATCATGTTCAAGCTCATTGTCACTTAAGGTGGAGGACAGAAACATGGCAGGGTTAGCAACAGAAGTGGCTTTCGGGGTAACATCACCTTGTTCTAATAATAGTGATTGATATTTAAGTATCTGGTTGCTGGACAGCCAACGTCCCCCTTTTGTTTGAGTACAGATGCTATGGCATGGGGTACATAGACTACAATGTCTTGCCCAAGTGTGAGTTTTTGGGCCTCCTGGATCAAGATGACAGTGGCTGCCACAGCCTTGAGGCACCCTGGACAGCCTTGGGCAACATTGTCTAGCAGTTTAGGAAAATATGCCACAGCTCTTCATTGGTTCCTGAGGCGCTGTGCTAGTGATAGTAAAAGGGTTTTAAAATCATGAGGATTTGGGGAATTAGAAGGAAAGTTAGGCTTAGTAGGCCCTGGGAAAATACTCTGGGAAAGTATAGGCCTTGTGCTTGCTAGAACTGCACCTGTGTAACCAGTATATGACAAATGATAAAATTGTTAGATGTGATGATTGTTTAGTAATTAGATATAATTATTGTTTAATCGTAAGAATAAGAATGAGAAACTGTGGTCAGGGGCTTGAGAGAGATCTTGAGAAATTCATGCTTGAATAAGATCAATGTATACAATAGAACAATATAAGTTTAATAATTAATATGTAAGTTATATAATGATAGAATATAAAATATGTTCAGCTCGAAAGCCATGTTGGAGTCAGATTTGGGTCTGTACCCCTGATTTCCAGAGCTCTTCAATAAAAGCACCTGGATATAATCATATTCCGTGATTATGTGTGTTCCTCAACGCTAACATTTTGGCGACCCCAGATGGGACCCTGTGAGCGCTGCTGAAGACTCCGCAACCCGATCATGCTCCAGCCGGCACTGAGGGATTCTCGGGGAGCCCATTGGCGCCGCAATCCCCCGCAGCTCACAACATCCCCTGGAGAGAGGCAAGGTGCTTTTATTTTGGTCTGGTACCGGCCGATAAGACACAGTGAAAGCTGCGCACGGTTGGGTTAAAGGAATTCCTGGTATTGCCTAGGCGCCATCCGTTAGACAACCATGAAAGCGTTGCAGGTTCGGCATCAGTGGTGTTTTGTAGCTGGAAACATGGAGAAGCTTAAAGCGATTTTGGGCGGCAATGCCCCCATACTGCGTACTTCTCCTTTGGGGTGCTTATTAGCACATTGGAAACAGGGCAATTCTGAGCAAGATTTACATAGGGGTAAGTTAATTGATTATTGTAATACATGGTGGCCAGAATATGTCTTAGAGGGTGGCGAAAAGTGGCCTGCGAATGGGACTTTGCAATATAACACTATTTTGCAGTTGATGTTGTTTTGTAAGCGAGAAGGAAAATGGGACGAGGTCCCGTATATTGATTTGTTTTTCTACTTGCGAGATAAGCCAGAATTGCAGGTTGAATGTGGATTGATGGTGGTTAGGGTATCTACAAGTGATAAGTGTGGGGTTTGTGTGAAGGAGAAATGTTGTTTAGAAGATCTTGCATTGAAAGAAAGTCTGAGTCGGAGGAATCATACAGATGATGATTTACAGGTAACCCTAGCAAGACCAAGAGAACCTAACCCTATCCCGCCTGCACCTACCCCTACTTCATCGCCTGTTTCACCCAATCCTATTTTGCCTAGTCCTACTTCACCCACTCAACCCTTCCCTCTCTATCCTCCTCTCCTGCCATCACCTGACCCCTCTTCCCCGGGAGATGATCTAAATTTAACTGTGATACAAAGAAGGGAGGAGGATGAAAGTGAAGGAGATAGCGATAGTGGAGATTAAAGTGAATCTGTGACACTGGTATCTCATAGGACTCAGAGTCGGTCAAAGCCCGCCCTGGTTTTGGCTAGAAAAGATCTAGGTAGACAAAAGTGGACTGTGATTGCCCCTTTACGACAGGCAATAGGAGCGGAGGGGACGGTGTTTGTAAAAGTGCCTTTTTCGCCTGCAAATTTAGTAATTTGGAAACAATCAGCTGGAACTTATAGGGAAAATCCTGATAAAGTGGCAAGGGTGGTAAAAATGATTATGAAAACTCAGAATCCGGATTGGGATGATATACAAGTAATATTAGATACCCTAATAGATTCTACTGAGAAAGAGATGGTACTTAAGGCAGCCAAGGAAAGGGCAAGGCAGGATATCAGAAACAGGCTCGTAACGGGAACTCTAGATGGTAATTTTCCATCCGAGGATCCAGGGTGGGATCCTAATGCACCTGGGCATATGCAGAGGCTGAAGAAAAATCAAGAATGGGTCCAGATAGGGGTTCAGAATGCTGTGCCTAAGACTATATATTGGTATAAATTGTATGAGATAAGGCAGGAGAAGAAAGAATCCCCTACTGCGTTTTTGGAAAGGCTTAAGGAAGTGGCGAGAAAATACACAGATCTCCAAATAGATACACCACAAGAGAAGATTCAGCTCGCTCTCAATTTCCTAGGGCAGTCACAGGATGATATTAGGAGGAAATTGCAAAAATTAGAAGGGGAGGAATTAAGAAATCTGGATTAATTACTTGAAGTAGCCTGGAAGGTATACAATAACAGGGAAAAAGAAGCCAATAAAAGACAACAGCAAAATCTCCTGGCAGTAATACAAGGAAAAGGAAACCCAGGCATCAGAGGGAGGGGCAGGGGTGGCCGCGGACTGGGGAGGGGTGGTGGACTTGGCATGGGGTGCGGGGGAACGGTTGTGCCAAGACTGGGATTTAATCAACGTGCTTATTGCAAACAAGAAGGTTGCTGGAAAAACAAGTGCCCGAACTGGTTTTACCAGGGCAACCAGCCAAGCAAGGATCAGGATATTTCAAAATTAATGGTGCTGGGAGAGTACAGTAGCTGACTAGAAACGGAATCTGCAAAGGAACCTTTAGTGACCATATGTCTGGATGATAAAGCAGTAAAATTCCTGGTGGATACAGGGGCCACATATTCTGTACTAAATGATTTGCAAGGGCAGATTGGGGATAAACAAACGACAATAGTTGGGGCCACAGGGAAGGAGAATTGGCCATTCCTACAACCCCTAGATTTGTGTTTTGGGAATAAAATCTTAACGCATTAATTCTTATATGTGCCTGAGTGTCCAATTCCCCTTTTAGGGAGAGATTTATTGGCAAAACTTGATGCGGTAATAACCGTTGAGAACAGGGAGCTTTTAATGAAAATACCTGAATCAAAGACAGGACAAATTTTAATGATTAAAGAGAAACCGGTTCCCTCTATTCCTAGGGAAGTAGAAGATGCAGTAATTCCTTCAGTGTGGGAAACAGATATACCCAGAAAATCTAAATTAGCACAACCAATACATGTAGAATTAAAGGAAGGGGCAAAAGCAGTACAGGTCAAACAGTATCCTATAAAACCAGAAACATGGCAGGGAATAGTAAAAATTATTGATAAATTATTGAAATACCAACTTTTAGAAGAATGTGAATCAGAATATAATACACCTATATTTACAGTGAAGAAACCCAATGGTGAGTATAGACTAGTGCAGGATTTGAGAGCAATAAATGAAATAACTAAAGACATTTATCTAGTGGTTGCCAATCCCTACACATTGTTGACATCCGTGAAAGAGATATATAAATGGTTTACCGTAACTGATCTAAAAGATGCCTTTTTCTGCATACCCCTGGACAAAGAAAGTAGGAAACTGTTTGCCTTTGAGTGGGAAAATCCAGGAAATGGAAGAAAAATCCAGCTCACCTGGACACGACTCCCACAAGGATACAAGAACAGTCCGACCCTATTTGGAAACCAACTGGCAAAGGAGCTCGATATCTGGACTGCGAGTGGGCAAGTACCAAGAGAACAATACCTGCTGCTACAGTATGCTGATGAAATACTGATAGCCACAGAGCATAAAGCAACCTGCATAAAGGCAACAATCGAGATTTTAAATTCACTGGGAATGGGAGAATATAAGGTGTCTAAAGAAAAAGCAAAAATTTCCCAACAGACTGTGATCTACCTGGGATGTGAAATCTCACAAAGGCAGCAAAAACCAGGTACTAACCATATTCAAGCTATTTGTGCTATTCCAGAGCCCCAGAATCTACACGAGCTGTGAGTCTTCCTTGGGATGACAGGGTGGTGCCGCCTGTGGATCACGGACTATGGACTAATTGCAAAACCCCTGTATGAGGCCCAGAAGACGCAGCCATTTACCTGGGGCAAACCACAGAAGGAGGCCTTCCTCAAACTAAAGGAGGCCTTGACAACTGCTCCTGCATTGGGGTTACCTGATTTGTCCAAAGATTTTCAGCTGTTTGTACATGAAAGTCTGCACTTGGCATTGGGAGTCCTAACTCAACATTTGGGAAGCTGGAAAAGGCTGGTGGGCTACTTTTCAAAACAACTTGACAACATCAGTACCAGATGGCCTCCATGTCTGCGGGCAGTAGCAGCCACTGTGATGCTGATACAAGAAGCCAGGAAGCTCACTATGGGAAGGCACATAGATGTCTATGTACCGCACATGGTAACCACTGTGTTGGAGCAGAAGGGGGGCCATTGGTTATCCCCGAGCCGAATGATGAAATTCCAGGTAATCCTGACGGAGCAAGATGATGTAACATTAAAAACAACTAACCTTTTGAATCCAGCCTTGTTTCTAGGTACAACATCTGAAGAAAGCCCACTGGAACACAATTGTGTGGAAGTAATAGAACACACCTGTTTAGCTAGAGCAGATATGAAAGATGTCCCACCAGAACAGCCAGACTGGGAGTTGTTCACAGATGGAAGCAGTTTCATGGAGAACGGAATCAGGCATGCTGGATATGCGATAACAACAATCAGTACAGTGGTAGAGGCAAAAGCATTACCACCAAATACATCCACCCAGAAGGCAGAACTGATTGCCTTAACCAGAGCATTAGAGTTGAGTGAAAGGAAAAAGGTGAACATATGGACTGACTCAAAATATGCTTTTGGAGCGGTGCATGTGCACAGGGCCCTATGGAAAGAACAGGGCCTGCTTTCGTCTCAAGGGATGCACATTAAACATCAAGATGCAGTTCTGCAGCTGATAAGAGCAGTACAAAAACCTGAACAAGTGTCAATTATGCACTGTAAAGCACATCAATCAGGAAGCTCCAAAATTTGTGAGGGAAATTGAAAGGGAGACTGGACAGCCCAACAGGCTGCTCGAAAGGTGCAAACAGCAATGGCATTGCTACCTTTAAAACTTAATGTATATCAATTCAATTTACCTCCACAGCCGAAACATTCAGCAGAAGATGGGAGATTGGGACATTTGCTGAATGCACAGAAGAATCCAGAAGGATGGTATGTAACTGCACACAGACAGATAGTGGTACCCCCCTAGGTAATGAGAGACGTTCTACAAATGAACATAACGAATGTCATTGGGGTGCAGAGGCATTGGTAAAGTTTCTAAAATGCAATTTGGTCTCAGTACGAATGTTAACAATGGCAAAATCAGTAATGTCAAAATGTGAGATCTGCTTGAAAAACAACCCAGAGGCTAGGCGACAGGCACAACTAGGAAGGATTCGGGTAGGGATAGAACCAGAAGATTCTTGGCAGGTAGATTTTGTAGAATTACCAAGAACTCGAGGATACAAATATTGTTGTATTGTGTTTTTATATCTCTGTAACAGTTCTGTAATGGTTTGCCCCTTCACCTCCCATTTTCTCCCAATGGTTCCACCCTGAGCTTTCCCTCAAAGCCAGTCTCCCTGAAAATGCTCAGTCATTCCCCTGTCCCCTCCCTGGTACCCTGTCCATCACTTGGCTCCCCATCCCCCTCTCCCAGAATCTTGCACCTTGGGCATCGAGTGAGTGGGCGAGGGCCAGGGGTCCCTCCCTTGAACTTCCTCCATTGGTTTGTGTGTCTGTCTGTCCCTCCACCTTCCACTCCCCCAAATCCCCCCATTGGGTGATGGGAGTCCCTTCCCTCTGGTTACCGCCCTGGTACTTAAGAGAATTGCAAAAGCCTCGGGGCCACTTTTGGCTGTCAGGACAATGGCATTCAGAGCTCCCCGGAGCTTGCATTAAACCTGAGACTTTTTCCCCGGCCTTGCGTCGACTCCCTCATTACCTCCTCGGACGCCGCCTCTCCTTCTTACAAGGCAAACAGCGAAGTGCTTTGTCTTAGCCACTCCCCGAATCTCCTTGAGAAACAGGGGAGTGTCCCCCGCTGCTGACTGTGCTTCGGCCGGGTAGACGAAGCCAGGGAGCTTCAGGGCAGGCACTGCGGCAGTTTGGTGCCCACGTGGGGGCTGAGGACATCGCCAGACCCCACGGAGGAGACGGCCGCATGTCCTCTTGGATTTATTCTGCAGCAGCGTTTGGACTCCATCTCATGGCTGGCAAGCTACGCCAGGAGTAGCAGACTCCTTTTTGGTGGGTAACACTCCTAGGGAAGGAACTGGTAGCCACGGGGCACCACGTGGTCAGTTCCATGAGGAGGATACTACTCAGGACTTTTTCTTTCCTGCTGCCAGCCTCGGAGTGGTGAGTATCTGCTCTCCCTCCTTTGTTCTCCCTCTCGGTGTAGTGGGGAGCTTTCTACGCCTGCTTTTCTTTGGTACTCTCTTTCCCTGCGTGTTTCTGGGAAGAGAGCCCAATTTTTCCCTCTCTGGAGGATTTTCGCTACCACATTAGCTGTTATTTTGCTGTGCAGCACCTTTCAGCAGGCAGCCAGCAGCAGGACTTTCTCTTTCCTTTTGCTTTTTCCCTGAGTAGTTATTTTTTAAGAGACAGATTTAACATCAGCCACGATGGGTGCTCGGCTTGTTCTTTTGAAAAAGGGAGTCTATTACCAAGTTGTAAGTGTCCTTTTTAGGAACGGGATTCCATTTCATAAAAGAGAAGTTAAAGAGTTTGTTCAGTGGTTATTCCTACATTTTTCTAATGTTTCGGCCGACCAAATTCATAATTTGGGTTTTGGGATCTAGTAGATTGTGAGTTGTTGTGGCTAGGGGATTCCTCCCTTTCTAGGTTCGCTTTCCTAGCCATGAAAATTAAAAATACTTTCAGAGCCTCTTCTAAAATGCAGGAACAGCCACACAGGAGCAAACTCAACCCCAGTTCTCCCTGTCCTAACCCTCATACCTCCCCCGTCTGCCTCAAACCGGGAATTCTAAAGGGAACAGCCCGGCAAGAGCCGCAGGGCTGCCTGCGTCTCCCTGGTTCCCCACAGAATCCCCGAGACCCCTGCCCGAGCAGTCCTCGCCAGACTGCTCAGAATCTTTCCGGTCCCACTACTTCTCCGCATTGTACAGCCCCATCCCAAAAGTCCACCATTTGTTTTAGTATCTCAGACCCTACCTTCCCTCAAGAAGTTTCCCCTGAAGCACAAGATGGTGGACGCCATGTGGCGGGCCCTGCCACGTGCTCTTCTTCTCTCCATGAAGCACAAGATGGTGGATGCCACGGGGCAGGCCCTGCTACATGGCCTTCTTCTTCCCATGATGCTTTTCCCGCTCCTCCCCTAAACCCTTTCTGCCCATCAACCAACCCCTTCCTGTCTCCTGACTCCTCCCCTCTTTCCAGCGACACACCTCCCCTTCCAGCCCCTCCCATCTCCCCCCAAACCACATCCCCCCAGTTCCACCCACTCTGGGATGTGTCAGTCATGTCTCTTCTCCCTGTGTCCTAGCCACACCCCCTCTGATGTCATCTTTTTTTCCCACAGTTCCCATGACCTCTCCCCCTGTTCCCACGCTCGGGCTTCCGGGGTGGGGGAGGAGCCTGGGAACCGGAACCCACTCTCGCCGCTGCTCCAGTCAGCTATACCCCTAGGCAGGAGGGGGCTCCCCTGCCCCAATGGTCCCCACTTGACTACCAGACCAAGAAAGAGCTCTGCAAAGCTCAAAAAGGTTTTGGTAGGGAGAGCAAATATTTCAAGGGACTGTTGAGAGCCACTTTTTCGGGAAATGTTTTAACTCCTGCAGATCTCCGTGCACTTTTCTTGTGCTTGCTATCCTCAACAGAGTTTTTAATATGGGAGGCAGCATGGCAAAAGGAAGCACGGGCAGCTTTACCAACAGTATGGGCTGACCATAACATAGCACTGGATAATGACGAGTTGGTGTTGTCCATTGATCACCTTTGCAGGGAGGGGCAATGGACGGAGGGGGAAAAACAAGCCGCAAAAATAGCCAGGGAGCTTCTCCAGGAGACCATGAAGGCAGCAGAAAAGGCATTTTTCGGGATGCGCCCGGATGTCCCCATTGATAATTACCTGTCTATAACTCAGTCTCCCTCTGAGTCTTTCCTTAAGTTCGTTGAGCGACTTGGCAGGGCAGTGGACCTTCAAGTACAGGACCCGGGAGTGCGGCAGGGAATCCTTATGGAGATCGCTCCGCAAAATGCCAACAAAAAGTGTAAAGCTGCAATCCTGACCCTGCCCCTCGACCCACCGCTGACCCTGCAGTCCATGCTAGAAGTGTGCTCGAGGAAAGTCACAATCACATCCACAGATCAACATCACAAACAGAGGGAACTGAGGAGTGTGGCAGCCGTCGACTTCCCTGACCTGCCATCCAGCAGCCCGCCGCCGCGCACTCCACGGACATTTAAAAGACCTCCCCCAGCAGACCCGCGGTGTCATCTTTGCAGGGATCCAGGGAATTGGATGCCCACCTGCCCATTGAGGCAACAGTTTCTTAACTTCAGGAAGGCCTAACAAAAGCAAAAGGTTGCCTCCGAAGGAGGGCCATCAAAAAACTAAAAGCTAAGCGCAGTCCCTCCCTGCGCGATGATAGAAATGGGGCGGGGCCAAGAACATCTGCAGGAGGGGGAGGGGGGACACCAAACATTAACATTACTTCTTCACCGGACTTGACTTACCCACAGCAACCAAGACCTGTTTTATCCACTGATTCTCATAATGTGCCTTTCAGGTTGGTTCTGACAGAGCCCCTCGATCTTCGTAATACCAAGTGGCATTTTGTGTCTGTGAACCCCAAGGAACCTGGTACTTGGGGAGACAACCGTAGTAAGTGTATCGTCCTTGGGGACACCAAAAACACACCTTTAGATATTCACATCCTCCCGGGTCTCGTGACATCAGACCTGGGGAAACTCGTCCTTTGGCTGCATTGTACTCACCCACCAGTGTACCTGCCCAAAGGCCAGGTCATCGCCCAGGCCATCCCAGTGCCTGAGCCTTCGTGGAACCAGGGACAGAGGAAAAACACATATCATACCATCGCCTGGACTCAGGTACTGGGGGCCGAAAACCCAAAGATCTCATGCAGGTTACACCGGGGGGGGAGTGCAAAACCTTAGTTGGACTCCTAGACACAGGGGCAGATGTGACTGTCATTCCCCCCCAGGAATGGCTGTCACATTGGGAGTTGCAGGATGTGGCTGGACATGTACAAGGTGTTGGGGGCATTCAATTAGCAAAACAATCAAAAAGTGTTGCCCAAATTGAGGGGCCGAATGGGCAATTGGCTTCTATACGCCCATTCGTTTTAGATTACATGGAACCCTTGTGGGGGAGAGACCTGATGGCCCAGTGGGGGGTCAGAATTGATATCCCAGAGACCCCCCAGGTTTTTCAGGCAGCGGTCACTGAAAAGCGCACTACCCAGAAACTCAATTGGAAAACAGATTCTCTAGTCTGGGTAGAGCAGTGGCCGCTCAGTAAACAAAAACTGAAGGCGCTCGAGGAGCTCATAGATGAGCAGCTAAAAAGGGGAAATATCCAGGAAACAACATCTCCCTGGAATTCCCCCGTCTTTGTAATTAAAAAACCAGGGAAAGACGAATGGCGGCTCCTCCACAACCTCTGTCAAATCAACAATGTAATAGAAGACATGGGGTCTCTCCAGCCAAGGATGCCGTCCCTGACGATGCTCCCCCAAAACTGGAATCTGGCTGTGATTGACATTAAGAACTGTTTCTTTCAAATTCCCCTTCACCCTGACGATGCCCCATGCTTCGCCTTCTCGGTTCCCACCATTAACCGAGAAGCCCCAAGGAAGAGATACCACTGGAAAGTTCTTCCTCGGGGAATGAAAAACAGCCCATGTATTTGCCAGTGGTACGTCTCTTCCTTGCTGTCCCCAGTCCGTGCAGCTGTGAAGGATGCCATCATCCTTCATTATATGGATGACATCCTAGTGTGTGCCCCAAATGAAGACATACTTACCCACGCACTTGACCTGACAATCAATTCTTTGGTTGTTGCAGGGTTCGAGCTCTGTGAAGACAAGGTTCAGAGAATGCCACCTTGGAAGTACCTGGGCCTGGAGATCAGGAAGAGGACCATTGCTTTGCAAAAATTAGCCATCAAGAATAACATCAGGACTTTGGCTGATGTCCAGCAACTGTGTGGCGCTTTGAACTGGGTGAGGCCTTGACTGGGTATTTCCACCGAAGACCTAGCCCCCCCTTTTTCAATTCATTAAGGGAGAGGAGCCTAGTTCTCCAATTTCTAGGGCTGAGTATTTGTACATGGGGAGACCGGAGCTATTCTAAGCATTGTTCTCTCCGAGAGAGGTCCAGATGATCTGAGCGGCAGGGGTGAAGATATGGGAAAGAGAGGGTGGATTGGGGCCCCCAGGGAACCAGGGGATGCCCTTGGTGGACCCCAACTGGAGTCCCAGCCAGCAAGAAGGCAGGCAAAACATGGGAGTCAATAGGTCCCTCATGATAAGAGGGATCAAAGAGTATCCCTAGGGGAAGCAAGACGAAATTGGCCTTTGATGGTACTCAGGAGAAGGATGAGACCCCGGCAATTTGGCTTAACCGACTAAAACGAAATTTCCAGTTATATTCAAATATAGACCCAGATAGCCCAGAGGGTCAAGTCCTCTTAAAGGTCTAGTTTGTCTCCAAATCCTGACCCGATATTAGACAAAAACTAGAAAAGATAGAGGACTGGCAAGAAAAGAACATGAATGAGTTGCTCAAAGAAGCCCTAAGAATGTATTTTAGTGGGAAAGTTAAAAAAAGCCAATAGCCTACCTCTCTACTAGACCCAGTAGCCAGAGGATGGCCAACTTGCCTGCAAGTAATCGCAGCAGTAGAAGCTATCCTGATAAAAGAAGCTCAAAAGTTGATCCTGCAAGGGAAAATTAAAGTACAAACATTTACTAGTGATCGTGGATCACCTCACTCAATGGGTGGAGGCTTTCCCAACCAAAAAGGAAACTGCGCAGGAAGTTGCAAGAATATTCTTAGGAAACATCATACCACGATATGGGCTAGTCAATAACATTGACTTGGACAAGGTCAACATTTTTTCGCTCAAACTTTACATCAAGTAACAAAAGCCCTGGGGATAAGGTGGAGATTGCACACCCCATGGCATCCTCAAAGCTCTGGAAGATTGGAAAGGATGAATAGAACTCTTAAGAATGTGTTAACTAAATTAATTGAAGAAACAAAGATGAATTGGCTCAGGTGTTTACCTCTCGCTCTCTTGCGCATCAGAACCAGACCTTGGTCCGACATAGGGGTCTCTCCGTATGAAATGATGTTTGGACTCCCTTTTTTTTTTTTAATCACCCCTTTCAGTACAACAGATTACCTGGAAGGGGAGGCAGCAACTCAGAAATATTTAGAGGTCATAGGAAAATCCTTAGAAGGCCTCCGAAAGAAGGGGTATCTCTCCCAAACTTCAAACTTCCCCTCTGGACGCCAATGCCCACAACATCAGTCCTGGGGATTGGGTGTTGATAAAGTCCTGTTACACTACCACTCCATTAACCCCCAAATTCGAAGGACCTTTCCAGGTACTACTCACTGCACACACTGTGGTGCGGACCCAAGAAAAAGGCTGGACCCACGTCACCAGAGTTAAAGGACCAGTGCCACCCCCGGATGCCAGACCAGACCCAACAGTGTCACCCGCCTCCTCTTGTGCATGGACAGTAATTAAGAAACCAGAGGACTTAAAATTAATTTAAAGAAGACTTGCTAGAGGCTGATATACAGTAAGGTGTTAATAACTGTTTCTGAGTTAAAGTACCATAGTAAAGGTTTAAGTACTTGGTAATTGTTTAATAAGAATAAGTGTCCTTTAGCCAAAGGAGTTAACTGAAAAAAATTTTAATTAGAATATTATTAAGTCTTACTTGGTTTCTAAAGGACACGAGAATTACCATCAGACATGAGTAAAAGCATACAGAAGCCAAAAGAAGTTAGCCCTCAAAAGCCAAAGACTGTAAGTTGATGCGGGCTTAAGCCCGATCAAAGAAATATAGGAGGGATTTGTAATGAACAGTTTCCATGTGTTCCCCAGAGACGTGGGCAGGGCCTTCCTAGTTCCCATGGCAACACTAAAAAAACTACTAACTCTAGCTAAGTACCCATATTGAAATGCTAATTAGCTAATTGCTCTGTTTGTTTTCTCTAAACTACCTGGAGATAACTGGCCTCCCACCCCTCCACGCTGCCATTCTGGGACTAACATGCAAATAAAAACCCCTTAGGATCATGGGAGTATTTTTAGGAGATAAAAAGGAATATAAATCAAAAACTGAACATAGTAGAGGAGTCTAGACAAATGCCCTAGCTGAGGAAGAGGGAAACACATCCCCTGATTGACTTTTAACTGTCGCCATCACCTAAGAAAGAACAGACTATATTAGGCTCTGAGAAGCAGGGAGATAGGGACAGAGAGCCCTGGTGCTACCACCACGGAAGGAGCGGGGACAGCTGTTGTTCTGGACTTCAGCAACAGACTCTGCACGCCACGCCTCCTCATCCTCGGGCCACCGGTGTGCCACAAGGAAAGAAGAAAGGACAGCTGCTGCTCTGGACTTCAGTGACAGACTCTGCACGCCTCCTTCCTTTCGGCTGCCTGGGAAAGCTACGACTGTGGGGGCGAGCTCCATGTCGAGCCCCCTGCCCATCTGATCTTTTTAATAAAGAGCTGAACATTAATAAAGGCATTAGCCATGTTCATTTCACCTAATTCTTTGCTTTTTATTGTCCTTTATTGTCCTAACTCTGATTGTCCAAATTTTTAATGCTCTAATTTTTATTACTGTTTTTTATAACTATTTTTTTACTATTAAACTTTTAAAATTTTTTAAGACGTGATTGGTATTTTTCACAATTTGGTGCCAAAACCCGCAAAGTAACACCTCGCTGCCGGGGCCCTAGGGGATTCCGAGTGGGGGAGGCACTCCCTGCCCATTTGGCAGCCCTGCTCTGTTTCTTCTGGGTGGCCAGCAGATGCAGGGTGCAAACAGTGGACAAAAAGAGACAATAAAACAAAGAAAAGGGAAAAGATTCCCAAAAAACATGGTAATTGGCCCCTAAGACTAAAGTGTACTGGAAGACAGAGACCCAAGGACAAAGAATAGGTAAGTATTTGTTTGGACTGTCATGAATAAAGTTCCTGATACTCCCAGGCCGGGCCTTCCTGGTTCCCATGGCAGCACTGAAACAACTACTAACTCTAGCTGAGTACCTATATTGAAATGCTAATTAGCTAATTGCTCTGTTTTTTTCTCTAAACTACCCTGGATATAACCAGCCTCCCACCCCCCCACTCTGACATTCTGGGACTAAAATGAAAATTAAAAAAAACCCTTGGTATCATGGGAGTATTTTTAGGGGATAAAGACACCCCTAAAAAAAGAACTAAACACAGTAGAGGGGTCTAGACAAATGCCCTAGCTGAGGAAGAGAGAAGCACATCCCCTGATTGACTTTTAACCGTCACCATCACCTAAAAAAAGACTAGACTAGATTAGGCTGTGGGAAGAGGAGGTGGAAAGGCAGAGAGAGCTCCTGGTGCTGCCACCAGGGAAGGAGCAGGGACAGCTGTTGTTCTGGACTTCAGCAACAGACTCTGCACGCCACGCCTCCTCACCCTTTGGACACCGGTGTGCCACAAGGAAAGAAGGGACAGCTGCTGCTCTGGACTTCAGTGACAGACTCTGCACGCCTTCTTCCTTTTGGCCACCTGGGAAAGCTACAACAGTGGGGGCGAGCTCCGTGTCGGGCCCCCTGCCCATCTGATCTTTTTAATAAAGAGCTGAACATTAATAAAGGCATAAGCCCTGTTCATTTCATGGACAGGGCGGATAAGAGGGGGGATGAATGTTTGTGAATGAGAGGCGGGCTGGTTATCCCAGACCTACCAAGTAAGTGCGGTAGTCTCCCATGCTGCGGTTTTGCCTTTTCATGAGAAAAGAGGCCAGTAAAGAGACGAAGCAAGTGACAAAAAGAGTGAGAGAATCCCCCCCCCCCCCCCCCCAGGGAAAGTGGGACTGGGTCTCAGGGAAGGGGTTGGACTCCTTGGAGAGAGGGAGTTGAGGGTTTTCCTGGCATAATCCACTGGGAAAACTGAATAAAATAAAGGAAAAAGTGTAGAAGGGGCCCCTAAAAATTCTGCTGGGTTGAGGGATGAGAATGTCCGAGAGCATCCAGGATTAAACCTGCTGGGTTGAGGTATTGATATTCCCAAAAACATCCAGGGTTGAGCAAAATTCTGCCGGACTGAGGATAATGCTCAAGAAAATCTGGGGTTGGAGAACACAGGTAGATTGAGAGATAATGCCCAAGAGAATCTGGGGTTGGACAACACAGCTGGATTGAGGTATATCCAAGAGTACTGGGTCTGGCCAGTAACACCTGAAATTGTAACAGGTGATTTGAAAGTAAAAGGTACCTTATTGTTTTCTTGTTGTGTGTGAGAGTGAGTCACACACAAAATCAGCCTCCGCTTCCCGGGCGTGTGGGGGCTGTGGCAGAAGGTGTAGGTGACCTGCAAACAAACCATTGTTTCCCCAGGCGTATGGAGGGAGCTGTGGTTAAAGAGTGTGAGTGACATGCAGACAGCCTCACAGGTGAACAGACACCAGAGTCAAACAAATTCAGGGCACTTCCCGGATGCCCGGCGGTACTGAAGCCCAGAGAGGCTGACCCCAAAGCAAGGGGAGGCTTCAGTATCATAGGACCTTTTAGCACCATGGCTGCACTGCAAGGGGTAGTCGTGTGACCCATTCCTCAAGGTACGGGGGGTGAGGAATCCAGATTGGGCAAGGTGTGGAGGTCCGAACCCCTGACTCTGAGGCTACCTCTAGGGAAGAGGGATAGCCAAACCTCAGGGAGGTGGAAGGGGTCAGGGTGGGGGCCTACACGGATCCGTGATTCTCTGGCAACAGGAATCTGCTTCATCTAAGTCTAAGAGGTTTGCTAATGTTTCCTTCTTCTATTCAATAAAATAAAGGGAAATGTACAGAGTGCTGAACCTAGGTCAGTGGGGAAAACTTAGGGGTGTCAGTACTTAAGGTTCTGGGATGTCGAATAAAACCTTACACAGTCCAGCTGGGCAAGACACAAGAACCAAAAACTCGGCTAAGCAGAAGTATGAATGAACAGGCCTGAGGGTGTGAATGTGTGTGAGAGTGAGTGAGAAATAAAGGTGAGCAAATGTAGATGAATGAAAGTATATGTAATGTAGATTGTTTATTTTGAGCTTCAGTTTATCTCCTTGGAGGGAGGTGTATTGTATTGAATAGTATTGTGAGAAAAAGGACTTTTTGTGTGGGTAGTTGAAAGAAGGTGGTATTCAGAATGTTAGAGAAAGTGGGAAATGGAGGCAGGGGACGAATAGATAAGATCTTGAAAAATGGGACAGAAAACCAGTAAGTTGGATACAGGAAAGAAAAAAAAAAAAAAACCTGAGTAAAAGGGTACCAGAAGATATACCCCAAGATAGCCCTTTGGGAGTTATGTTAGCTAACTGGGATACAAATCCTTGTACAAGGAGAAAATATAGGGTATGCAGTAGTTGATGGCACAAACATGCAAACTATTGAAAAATAGAAATGAACCTTAAACTGGTCAGCTCAAACTTGTGAATTATATGCTTTAAAAAGAGCACTGGAATATTTAGCACACAAGAAAGGAACTATATACTCATTCAAGGTATGCCTTTGGAGTAGTACAAACCTTTGAAAAAATTTGGGAAGAAAGGGGATTGCTTAATTCAAGAGGAAAGGGATTAGTACATGAGGGACTCATTTCAGAGCTTTTAGAGGCATTAAAATTACCTGAAGAGATAGCTTGTCCTGGTTCAGGGTAAATTTGGGAGAGAATCCCCAAAGGGGTTCCTCTAGAAGGCAGATTCAATTGGCCCCTCCCCCCAACCAGTCTGGGGAAAAATACTTCCCTGGAGAAAAGTGGAAAAAACTGTTTATTAAACAAGAAAACCTAAACAATATTAAACAATGAAATTTCTTGCCACTTTAAAAGAGAGGCAAACTCAGAAAAATCCCCCCCCCGCCCCCCCGCCCGGGCTGCAGCTCGGCTCAGTCATTTATCAGTCCCTCTGGTGCTGGAAATGCCGCGGCCCAGGCCCGGCCCGCTGGGCCACAGGTGCGAGCTGCCGGTGCTCTTCTGGTTGTTCAGTCCAGAGCAGGTTTGAGCAGGTCCAAAGAAAAGGAAAAAACCCCAGTCCAGGGAACTTCTTTGCCTCAGCTTGCCTGAGCTAGCTAAAACTAACTGAAAAGCAAAGGAGAGCTCTGTCTCGATGTCTGTCCATCCGCAGACAACACAGTCCGGGAGAGGGAATGTGGAGGAGTGAGTGCAGTTTCTGAAAACAAACTCCACGCTTCTTCTCCCCCCCTTCACTCCTGGAACAAGTCTTAAAGGTGCAAAACTTATTATTCAGCATAAACAGAACAGACGATTGGGGATAAAAGCATCATACAGTCAACCTAGGACATAGCTGTAGTGCATATTAAGGGACACCAAATGGGAATGTACCCAGAAATAAGAGGAAATAATTTGGCAGATCAAGAAGCTAAAGATGCAGAAGAAAATGGGGCTGAAAGAGTTATGTTAATTTTAACTTCAGATAAGGAGAAACTGGAAATTCCAAAGTTTAGTGAAGCAGAGGAAAAAGAATTAAGCAAGATAGGAGGAGAGCAAGATGAATCTGGGAAATGGAAACTTCCTGATGGAGAACAATTGCTTAATAAAGCACTTACTAGGAAAAAATTAAAAGACTTGCATCAGAAAACCCATTGAAGTACTCAGGCTTTGTGTGATCTTTTTTTTTAAGGAACTATGGGTATTGAGATTTTTAGATTAGCAAAACAAGTAACTGAAAGATATATAACTTACCAAAAGATAAATAAAAAGGTGATGAGAAAAACAACATAAGAATGTCGTGAGTTAAATCTTCGACCATTTTAAAGTTTCCAAGTAGAAGTTTAGATTTGTCAGGCTTTAAATTTATTTGTAAATTCAAAAGAACCGTTTAATCCAGAAGAAAGAGAATATGCCGCATGCTGGGTGGGAAATCTTAGGAGAATAAAAATTTTTAAATATCAGAAACCCCCCTGAGACAAAGCACGAAAAGAAAAGGGCTGGGAACAAGGGGAAAAAAAAAGGAGAGGAGGAAAGAAAAAGATTGGACTCCTTTGCAAGTATTACCTTCTCCGTCCCCGCTTGTTCCCCCACCGTTCGTGGCTGCACCACCCCCCCAGACCCCGTCGCAGCTTCGGTTTCGACGCTCACAGCTGCACCACCGGTCCCATCGGTCCCGGCTGTTATAAATTGAGGCGAATAATTTGTTCAGCCTTTCAAGAGTCAATCAGAAATTTATTGGTTACAGCAAGCAATGGCAAGCAAACAGCGCTGGGTGCAGCCGGGGAGTCCCCGCTCCGCAAACGGCTCACACTGTTTCCCCCTTCCCGCAGTCTTTTTATACTCTTTTTCTTCCGTGTCCTCCGTATCTCTGGGTGTACTCTGCGCTTGCGCCCTCTGTTGCTAGGGGGTCTTCTTCTACTCTCAAAACCAAAAAAACCTACTCAAATTATTGAGATATTGTAGATTATAGATTGATGGGTACACACAGACAGTAATATTTTTGTATAGAAAATTGACAGAGGGAGATGATATAAAATAGACCAAGAAAGATGATGTTAAATTAGAAGAATTAAAGTTAAAACTGGCCTCAGTGCCAGCTTTAAGCTTACCCTCATTAGAAAAACCCTTTCATCTATATGGAAATGCTGAAAATAGGGTAGCTCAAGGAATTCTAGTCCAGGAATAGAGAGGATTACAGAGATCAGTAGCTTATTTCTCAAAAAAAAAAGTGAAACTCAGTAAACCCCAAATGTCCAGTATGTATTCAAGCTATAGCAGTTACTGCAATCCTAATAGAAGAAAATCATAAGCTTACTTTTAGAAGTAAATTAGATGTGTGTATACCTCATGTGATCCAAGGGGTGTTGAATCAGACAAAAGAGGAAAAGATAGGGAAAAGAAAAGAAAGTGAGAAGGGAAAGAAAAGAGAAATTGAAGAAGGAGGAGGGGTGGTAGGCAGACTCTAGGATGATTGGAATGTGGAGTGTTTATGTATTGGTGTTAGAGGAGAACAGGAGTTTGAATGCAATTTCTGTATAATGGGCAAAGAAGTGTCTTAACACATTGTTGTTTGGAAGTTGTTCAATACCGAATTGGGGTTCAGGAAGGTTTAGCAGAACAAGCCCTCCTTGAAGGGAAAGAAGAATATGTTAACTAAGAAAAAGAGAATGTCAAGAGTACCTGGGGTGCTGCTGAGAGTTGAGAGCTGGCTTAGTTGTGCCTGGGTCCCAGAAAGTGCAGGGTTGCCAGATGCGCTCGCCGGCCTGGCGATGTTAGGTGCGGATCGCGCAGGTTCTCCGCCCAGGAGCGGGCAGGTTCAGTAGTGGAGCTGCCAGAGGCGGCTCCCAGCCTGCTGGGGTCCCGAATCCAGGATGGTAACCTCGGCCCCGGCAAGTGGATCGAGAGAGAGAGAGAGGGGGAGAGAGAGAGAGAGAGAGAGGGAGAGAGAGAGGGTGAAAGGGAGCCCCAGGGTCCCCATGCCTGTGTCTGTCTGTGAGTTTTCCCACCCCCCCCCCGGTCCCGCTAGGGCAGGGTCTGCCCTGGCCGAGGCTGCTGTGGTGCTGTGGTGCCAGCAGGGGACGGGCGAGGGACAGTGTTAAAAGCACTGCTGTGAAAAAGAGAGAGAGGGGCCAGCGCTAGAGATTAGATCAAGGCAGAGATAGCCTTAATCTCTCGCTGACTCTACAAAACCTCACAAGTTTATTTTTTTTATTAAAAAAAAAAGGCATGATTTTCTTTCTGTTTTCTTGCTGTTAAGAAGAAGAGGCTTTTGTTCTGAGGAATGAGTCTGTAATGCTAAAATAGTTATATGTTGCCCAAAGGATAAAAAGCAATAGGTGTGATTCATCTCATGTTAAAATCAGACTAACCTTTTATTGTTTCACTAACTGTGGCTCACAAAAAAAAAAAAAAAAATTACCTCTGCAGCTGTTAGCACAGCTGGATACAAGAAGAAGAGGTGGCTGTGGAAAAAAAAAGCTTTTTGCTACACCCAGAAAGTTTTGAGGAAAGGTGATGGAAAAAGTTAATGTAGTTTTGTTTCCCTTTTATTACTTTCCCTGTGCTATTAATAAGTCCTTTTCAGGTACTACTGAAGCATCAATCCAATCCAGGAAAAGAGGGTGTATTCATGCTTGTAAAATCAAAGGACTTATGAAGAAATCTAAGGAATGTACTATCACACCTAAACTGGGTGATACCAAATTGAATTTTAAACAGAGACTGGGTGGTAATGGTTTGGGAAGACCCAGATAATCCAAGGAATGTACAAAAAATAACACCGAATTGAGAAATAAGGTCAAGTTTACATCGCTAGTTTCAAGTACTGCCTGAATAAGCCCTGAGATGCCTTCAACACCTCCTTGGGAGAGGAATACTTCCACTTCAAACAGGAGGATCATGACTGGTTTTAGAAAAAGAGTTCTTATATTCTGGCCTTAGCCTATGACTTGTACAGGGAAGAGGGGGAATTACAATTTCCATCAGTGCCATACTGTATACTTTATTTGATTCAAACCAATACTGGACATATTAGCTGGGTTATAAATAAATGTTTAAATTGTGAGAATAACTGGTATTATAGTTCACAAAATCTATACTCTCATTGCAGGAAGTGTTGAGTATTAAATCTATCCATTCCAGATAGAACCCAAAACAACTGGAGTAATAACTTTGTTTTGTGGATGGGAATTTTTAGTGCCTGTTAAATGAGAAATACCTGAGGAACGCTAAGAAACCACAGTTAAAGAGTGTCAAAAACAATTTGCCTAGAAATTAGTAAAAAGAAGTGACAAAGGAAAAGAGGGCAAGCCTGGGTTGACTACTGTACTCTCCACCAAGAAGATCATATACACCTGCTTTGGGTTGCAACCCCATAGGCAGAGGAGGTGGGAGTATAAGCCATACCAGACCTTTATTATTCCTTTTTCTTTCACTCATTTGTTGTCTTTTCCCTTTCGGGATACTGGCATGATCGTGTCACAAATGCTACTGAAAGCCTTACATGGAAAGAAACCAAAGTTCCTCTTTTATTGCACACACCCATGTCAACAGTCACTGTTATAACCCATCCAAATTAAGTACCTGCAGGCAAAATGGGGAAAAACATTGGATTACAAGGAACTTAGGAAAAAGTGGTAATAGACTGGGAATTGAATGTCCAAAAGGAGAGAGATGGATTTGTTTTACATTTGATCTTAGAGATATAGTCCAAGATTTGGTAAAAAGGCAATTAGTAAACAAAAAGGTAAAACCAGCACAGCAATCTAACTTTGTATTGGCCCCAAATTATATGCTGAATCATATTATAAGACTCCAAGCAGTTATAGAGAAGATAACTGTCCTGGCTTGTAAGATAAGCATATATTCTATTTGCCATCTGTCGGAGGTGGGGCAGGTATCTTCTGTTAAGTTGGGCAATTTTCTTATCTCTTCCAAAAACAATGTCTCCCTCCAGGGAGATTGTTGCATCCCGGACTTTGGGTTTAGGTCGGGGTTCTAGTGTGTCTTAGCAAATTCTGTGTACCCCCAGGTATCCCCCGGTTTCCCCCCCCCCCCCCCGCAGTACCCGGTTCCCGAGCTGCCTTACCACATGGCCCGGCTCCCATTCCCCTGTCTCTTCCTGTGGGTCCTTTCCTGCTGTTACCCCTCCCCCGTGGCAAGGGCCGCCCTGGACCCCCGGCGCCACCCCTGCCACTTCCCCATTGGCTCCTGCCTTCCACACCACACCCCCGCAGCCCCAGGACTGCCCCGGGCCCTGGTGCCGCCCCTGCCGTGCCCCTATTGGTTCTCTCGGGCCATGCCACGCCCCAGGACCGCCCCGGGTCCCAGTGCTGTCCCCTACTGCGTCCCTATTGGCTTCCCCAGACCACGTGACACCCCCGCTCCACCCCCCATAAAACCCCCATGCAGCCGAGTCTGGGTGGCCATATTGTCCAACACAGGGGTTCGGAGCACATCAATAAAATGCTCTCAGCTCCTGCCACGGGGAATTTGGTCCTTCCTTCACCCCCTTTGTCAAGGTCCCTCGCGCGCGGCGGTAGAAGTGGCCGATCCACCTTCCCGGGGTGCGCAGCGCCAGGGACCAGCGGCGGGACCGGGACCAGAGGAGCCGCGGTGCCCCGCTGGGCACGGAGGCTGCTCCAGACCCGGGAGAGACACCAGAAAGCCGCAGGAGATATCTTCTGTTAATGGGCCATTGAATGACTCACTGCATGACTGATAAAGTTACATCATCCCATTGTGAGATGCTCCACCCAGAGAGAGGAGCCAAGCATCCCTACCTGCATAAAATCAGCATTTCTTGGGACATCAGAACAGCCTCTTCGCTGGATTCCCATAGGAGCAGCTTCTTCCCCACTGGATTCCCAGAGGAAGACCAGGCCCATCTACTCTATCACCAGACCTTCAGAGAAAACTACACCCTTCTACTGGAACATCGCTTCAGCAGCATTTCATCTGCCACTCCAGGATCAGGAGGAGCAAGCCACCATTTAACTGGACTATCACCAACACCCTGACTCCTCAGGGTGTCAGGTTTCTGACTCTATAAGTAGTTTTGTTTGTACTAATTACATTTTTTTAAATTTAGTTTTTTCCTAGTAAAGAACTGTTATTCCCATTCCCATATCTTTGCCTGGGAGCCTTTTTATTTTGAAAGAGGTAATTCAGAGGGAGGGGTTTACCTTTTCCATTTCATGGGAGGCCCTTGCCTTCCTTCACAGACTCCTGTCTTTTCAAACCAAGACAATAGCAAACAAAGCTGCTCAGGTCTTGGATGTAATATCAAGTCAGCAAAGCCAAACAAAAACTGTAGTGTATCAGAATAGGTTGGCTTTAGACTATTTATTGGCTAAAGAAGAGGGTGTTTGTGGAAAGTTTAATATATCAGATTGTTGAAAATAGATGACAACAGGGATGTCATCCTGGAAAAAGCAAAATATATCAGAAAAATAACCCAGGTACTTGTCCAAAATTGGAAAGCAATGTTAAGAAACTAGCTGGTGGGGTAATGTATTGGGGATAGGATGGTGGAAGAAATCAGGATTCTTCCTTTTATGTGTTACAACTGTTTGGATGTTTCTTCCTTGTTTAATCCCATATTTTATTTGATTATCCGCAGAGTCCAAAGAATGCAAGTGGACAAGAAATATTGCTCAAGCCAAATGGTTTATAAAGAATAAGAGGAGGGATTGTGAAAAATGCATATTTTATGATTGGCTCTTCACAAATATTAAATTGAATAATATATGTGTGATGTTGGAAAGTTATGCTGTATTAATCTCTTTTAAGCACTGTGGTAAATATAGTTTTTAGGCTATAGCATTATATTAAAATAGAAGTTATGTGATGTAAGATACCTTTTTGTGACCAGCACAAGGAATGGATAAGATAACCAAGAAATTCTTTACATAGAGATAACAGCAACAGGACACCAAAAAAAATCTCAAGACAAGGATTTATGGCCCCTTTATCAGACCGTGCAGACTTCTTCCAGACACCCTGGGGCTGAAAGGATTGATTTACAGGATGAGGAGAGAGTTGACAGAAAACAGAAAATTTCCTAGTTTGAAAGGAATATTTGCATCATGTATGAGATATATGAATATGCAATGGGCTATGGCTTTTAAGGGTTATTCCTTTGTTAGTGGACATGCTTTCTTGAGCAAAGCATCCAGGCATCCATAATTCTTTGCTTTATATTGTCCTTTATTGTCCTAACTCTGATTGTCCAAATTCTTATTGCTCTAATTTTTATTACTGTTTTTTATAACTATTTTATTACTATTAAACTTTTCAAATTTTTAAACAAGTGATTGGCATTTTTCACAGCAATAAACACAACAATAAAAAGAAAATTGTACAAAAGAGGGAGTGGTTCAACTGGCAAAGGCAAGGTGTCATGTGGCCTCCTTGGAACAAAACCAAGATGTCTTCCATTCCCAGGCAGCTTCATGTGGCCTCCTGTGAAACAAAGGCAAGATGTCGGGGCCTTACAGAGTAGTTCCAATGGTAGCTGGGCGGTTCCGGCACTCCCTGGAGCAGTCCCAGCAGCTGGCACAAGCAGCAAGCAGTCCCAGCTGTGGCAGCTCTGACAGCAGTGGTATGACAGACCCTGCCTCTCCTGGTGTCAATTGGCCATGTGGTCCTGACCCCCGGTTCTGTATGCCCTCTCCTCCCCATGCAGCAGCAGAAAAATGGCCCCCCTTTCGTTTCCAGATGCAGATCTTAAAGAGATAGCCCACTAAAGATGACATAGAGGGAGTGTAGAATACACAACTTGGACTTTGACTCCAATCCCTGTACTTAGGTCACAGGGCAATTGTACTGGGTCTGACTCACACTGTTGAGCAGGACGGGAACAAAGAACTCCAGATCAGAAGGCTAAGAAAACAAACTCTCTCCTTTATTTCAAATGTGCCGCTCTATATATAGAGAACATTGAGAAGACTAATTTCATTGGTCTTAGAGTAAAAACATGTCACACCATTGGTGTGCAGTGAATGACGCACAGTGGTAGAACATATCTATAAACAATGTGAATAACAAGATAGATTAGAGAATTATTTACATTCTTTCCCAACTGTTTCCCAGGCTCTTGCCTGGTTAGAAAACCTTTCTCTTTCTCTCTGACTGAGCTGAGAATATCCACATTTCCTCCATTTTGTTTACAAAAAGAAAAAAGAAAAAGAACAAGGCGGTGTTTGTGCCCTCCTGCAGGGCCCTTGCAGGAAAGAAAACAAACACAGCTCAAGAGCCTTATCAACTCAAATCAATCAAAACCTCAATTTGGATATTGACTCAGAACAGTCGAAGAGATTCCAAACTCTTATTATAAATTTCAAGAAATCAGTTACCAACTCTAGGATAGTAACAACTCATTGTTAGTCTGCCAAAGGACTGGCAGTCCAACTTGTCAAAACCTATTTCCCAGTGTGAGCAGATGCCCACATGACAGAAAAGAAGGTATTAACAAACATGTGCACATACCCAAATCAACCAAATTCAAAATCTGGCAAGATGAGTAACATCTGTTTGCCACAGCTGCAAAGCCTTTAGGCCTCTGGGATTTATCCCAGCCAGTAAGGTGCAGCAGGTCAAGCCTTGGTTGGCATTCATCAAATTGCTTTTGCAAGGTGTGTGCACTTGATAGAAGAATCATGCAAGGCTTTTGGCCCATGCAGTCATGTCCTCAATTAACCACTTGAGTGACATATGAAATGCCATGAAATCTCTGAAATGCCATGGCCACAGCCCTTAATTCAATCACTTGGGCCGAGGCTGTTGTGGCTTTCCAGTACTTTGAGCTTTCAGTAAACACAGCTCTTTCCCCTTTTTTTTTTTTTTTTTTTTTTTTTTTAAGAAAAAAAAAAAAAAAAAAAAAGCAGTACCTGCAGGCTGTAGGATAGGACCCTGCAGTGCTTGGCGAGGCGGAGGACCCGGTCCAGGGGGCCGGGCCAAGAGTCCCAAACCTGGCCGGGGCGGGGGGGGGGGGGCAGAGAGCCCAGACTCTCTGCTGAGCCAAAATCCACGCGGCTCGGTCCCTCCACCCAGCTTCTCATAGGTATCACTTGGGGCCCCTGAATCTGGGGTCCCTGGGACACTCCATGGCCACTCACAGATGGGCGACCTATTCTAACTTTACATTTTGGTGCACGCTTCCACCAGGCTGCAAGAATCCCGGCAACGCCTCCGGCTTTTCGCTCTCCCCCCACCCCACCTGGCCATGGATCAAGCCACAGCTTCACGGGACCCCGCTTCTCCCACTCTGCCAACAGGAGCAGGACGCACGGGGCGCGGGCAGGGGAGGTTTTCCCGGGAATATGAAATTCCACCCTGGTTTTGGGGATCTTGGCACCACTCATGCCTGCCCAGTACAAGGGGCTGCTCCTCGCTCTCAGTGTGTCCGTCCTGCCGCGGGATACAATGGACTGAATTGCGGCCCCACCCCCATCCCCAGCCACGGTATCAGCAGCAGTGGCGCTGCTGCGGACCAAGCCGGAGCTCCCTCACACTGCCTCTGCCGCTGCCTCAGTGGGACAGAGTTCGGGGCAGTCTGGGGGAAGTGAAGGGAGTGGTGGGCTGGATGCAGGCTCTGAAACAAACAGGCTGAATGTGTTGTCCAGCACAGGGCTGCCTGCTTCTGCCGGCGGCGGTGGATCACAGAGCGAAGTCACTGCTGATGAGTTGGCTTCAGGCAGAGCGGCGATGGAAGCCGCTGTGCCCTGCGGGAGCTCCCCACCCGCATCGGGCGGCGCGGAGTGTGATAAGTTAGAGAAGACTTTGTTCATCAAGACAGAAAGGAGAAGCCTTGTGTAAGATAACAGAAAAACAAAGGAGAAGCCTTGTGTAGATAACAGAAAACCGCCAGACAGAAACTAGCTAGTATGTTGATTACTTAAGCTGGTTGTGTAATTAGAACTTAGGCGCATATAACATATAACCTTATATGGAAAAGACCATTACAGGGCCGTGGACTTTCACCAAGGAAGAAGAGAGGAGCCTTCGTCAAACGACCACCAGAGAGTAGAAGAAGACCCCCTAGCAACAGAGGGCGCAAGCGCAGAGTACACCCAGAGATACTGCAGACACGGAAGGAAGAGAGTATAAAAAGACTCTGGGGAGGGGGAAACAGTGTGAGCCATTTGCGGAGCGGGGACTCCCTGGCTGCACCCAGCGCTGTTTGCTTGCCATCGCTTGCTGTAATCAATAAATTTCTGATTGACTCTTGAGAGGCTGAACAAATTATTCGCCTCCATTTATAACAATCTGGTGCCGTGACTCGGATAAGGGCTATCCGCTGGAAGCTCCTCACAGGGAGGCGCCCTCGCTGCCTTGGCAGCGAGCCCCGCTCAGGAGTCTCCCCTCTGGGACCCTTACCGACGAACCCAAATTCGGTGGCAAGCAAAGAATAGCCGGCAACCCCTTAATCTTTGTGCACGAAGTCCCGGGCGAAGACACAGGACTGTGTAAGTACCTTTCAGTGGTCCTTCGGGGCTACTGAGGTTGCTCCGTTCAGAAGGAACGGGGCCCGCTCGGTCGGGGTTGGGATCCCGGAGTGTATTGAGTGAGACGTCTCTATGAGACAACGTGAGTGTGGACCTCATAGTAGTGCGTTTCCCACACCCGGCGACGGGCTGGGCCACGAATTGAGGGAAGCGTAGAGGTGTGTGTGAGAAGGCACTCCGGAAGATGGGACAGAGGAAAAGCAAGCCCTCTGGTCCCATGGGTAGGGGAAACCCTGTAAAGCTTCCCCAAATTCTTCCAGATAATCCATAAAGACTAATGATTAAAAATTGGGATGCCTTCCCTTACAGGAAAGGACAAGGTGAAAATGGTGCACTACTGCAGAGAGGTTTGGGGAGGGAAACAAATAAGAGTGGACCATTTGTACTGGCCAGTGTTTGTCTCATTTAAGGATTAGATATGTCAGGCTCTAAGTATATATGTGAGTTCTAAAGAGCCCTTGAACTTAGAGGAAAGCGAGTACGCCTCCCTCTGGATAGTGGGGGAAACTCGCACTAAGTTGTTTGCACTTAGTACTAGGGAGAAGAAACGATTGAAAGAGGATACAGACCTACCCGATTCCACCCCTCCACCCTACACACCTCCACCCCCTCCACCCCTACCTCCACATTCACCACAACATCCCTCTGCCCCGGTACAAGACGACTCGGTACGAGATGAGTCGGAGGGGGATGAGGTGAGAATGAGGTGAATGTTGAGCTCCAGGGGAATAACCAGCGGGTAACCAGAAGCCAGACTAGGAAAAGGCGGGAGGGCCTCCCCAGCTGATAGCGCAGCTCGGGGGGGGGGAGAAATCGCGATTTCAGTGTGTTGTGTGTTGTGTCCCGATTGCAGTGTGGTGTGCCCCAGTTTCGGTGTGGTGTGTCTGTTACATCCAGACGTGCGTGCTTGTGTGTGTGTGTGTGGGTGTGTGCGTGAAGCGCGGTGCGGCATTACTAAGATACAGAGAAGCGGCGCGGCGGTGCCGAAGAGCGCATGCGCGGGGCAGGTCAGCTACACTACCTGATAGAGCAGGTGGTGCGCATGCGCGGCACAGGCTGTCCCTGGCGAGCGGGGGCAGCGCAGCGCGGGGCTTAAGTCGGGGCTTGCAAAAGTGCTTTAGGCGCAGCCTAGCTGATAGCGCAGTGGGCGCGCGGGCACAAGCCGCGGTTTGAGGAGCTGCTTTGAACAACCGCTAGGTGATAGTGCAGCTAGTGGGAGCGTGGTACAAGTTGGGAGTTACAAGCACCGCTTAAAAGCATCCCTGGTTCGTAAAGGGCTTACAAAAGTAGCCAGCGAACCCGGCTGGGCTAAGAGTAAAGTGTTTGTTGTGCGATAGCACTGCCCTTTAGTGTTAAAAGCTGTCACTGGGAGATCCTTTGCATTACGAGGTTTGCTGTTCAGTCCTTGTTACAAGTGAGAGGCGATCTGCCCACAGTGGCTGCAGAACTCCAAGCCCGGGCCGAGGGAGCCCGGCCTCCCAGACAGGCTCTCCACAGGTGGTTTCAGCTTGAACCAAGTCAGTCTCTTCATCCATCAGGGGTCTGGGTAGTCATAGAGCGGGAGGACGGAGAGAGAGACAGAGTGTTCTTAGGAGGGATATACCAAAGTTCAACAAGTTGCTGTCTAGCCTTAGACTGGGAGCAACCGCCAGTTGAACGAGTGCTTAAGAAACCCTTGAGGTGGGGTCTGGAAGGGGTAATCCCCTGCTTCATGTGTGGATTGACAACCTTTTACTAGAAGCCAGACTGGCACACAGCTTAGGTTCTCCTCCGATGCTTGAAGTGTCAGAGGAGGTGGTATTGTATTTCATATAGACGGAGATCCACGTGTCGTGCATGTACCCCTGAATTGCCGAGATACTATAACCCAGGGGTTGAACAAGCAAGGTGTGAAATAGTGAATTTAAAAGCCACCTAGTCCCTGAAAACTGAGTCGTGTTTGAAGAAGATTGAGAAAGTATAAAGGAGTGGCACAGCCTTTGCATTAAAAGGAAGAACTAAGGCAATTTTTTTTCTCCTTTTCTTTCCTCCCCAGTAGTTTGGATTGAACCCTTAAGAGTTTGTAAATTTATGTGAGACGGGGCGGATGAAGAGAGAATGAATGTGTGTGAATGAGAGGCGGGCTGGTTGCCCCAGACCTGCTAAGCGAGAGCAGTAGTCTCCCATGCTGAGTTTCCGTCTTTTTCGCAAGAAAGGCGGTCAGTAAAGAGACGAAGCGAGTGATAAAAAGAGTGAGAGAACCCCCCGCCGGGTCAGGGTCTCAGAGAAAGAGTCGGACCCCTTGGTGGGGGGGGGGGATAAAAAGTAATTAATTAAAAAAAAATTAATTAAAAGGTAAAAAGAGGGTTGATTCAAACCCCCTGGATTGAGGGATTAGTGATCCAAGAGCATCCAGGGTTGATTCAAACCTGCTGGATTGAGGGATTAATATTCCAAGAGCATCCAGGGTTGATTTCAAACCTGCTGGGTTGAGGGATTAATATTCCAAGAGCATCCAGGGTTGATTCAAACCTGCTGGATTGAGGGATTAATATTCCAAGAGCATCCAGGGTTGATTAAACCTGCTGGACTGAGGGATTAATATTCCAAGAGCATCCAGGGTTGATTAAACCTGCTGGATTGAGGGATTAATATTCCAAGAGCATCCAGGGTTGATTCAGACCTGCTGGGTTGAGATATTAATATTCGAGAGCACCCAGAATTGAATAAAATTTTTGCCGGTTTGAAGATAAATCTGAGAGGATCTGGAGTTAGGAACAACACAGCTGGATTGAGGGGTATCCAAGAACACTGGGACTGGCCAGGGAAACCTAAAAGTGTAATAAGTGTGTTGAAAAATAAAAGGTACCTTGTTGTTGTGATTGTTTTGTTGTGCATGAGAGTAAGTGAAAAATAAAAGTTAAGTGAATGTGGACAAATAAAAGTATATGTATGCATCCTGCCCTATTAGGCAACCTCACTGTACTCCCCTAGTGTGACCGACAGACGCAGGTTACAATCCCATAGACAAAAGGACTACAGCTAACCTTTGGAGAGTAACAAGCCAACCCAGAAACCTGAAGGTCACCTTGAAGAAAAACTGATGGACTCAGTGTGGGTAATCCAGATAGAATAAGAAGGGGAACAGAAAGGATACACTTACCCCTTGGCTGATGATTATGGAGTAGTGTGTAAAGAAATACATTGTGACTGTTATCCTTTTGTGTGCTTTGTTTGTAAAACTTGCCAAGAACCGTGGTGGGTCCATTGCCGCAAAGGAAAGCCACCTACTGGGATTTGCTCCAGCTGCTACAAGCTAGAGCGAGGATTAACAAGAATCATATTGGAGTTAGGGGAATTTGAGAATAAGTGGGTAAGGTTCAAATCAGAAGAGTGGTGGGAGGTTTACAGAAAAGGGGTTAACCCTGAGAATTTTTGTTTCCACCTGAATGAACCTGCCCCCTTGTTGCCCATATTGTAAACCGGTGTTGTTGGAAAGAGCTGAAAGAAATCCCGTGTGACTCATCCCCGGTCAAGGATAAGAACTGGGAGCAGTATAAGGCTAGAAGGGGAAAAGGGAATGGATGTGCTGGAGAGTACCGCTGCTGCCGAGAAGATGGTAATCCCCGCGGCTCGAAGCACCTGAGTCGGCGGGCGAGGCAGAGGGGAAAGAACCAGGCTCTTCCCAATCCCAAGTCGAATAATGCAGAGATACTCCAAATATTACCGACTGGGTATTGATAATCTCCCCAAAGGTACTGACTCAACCACCCCGGGTAGACAAAGAGGGCAACAAGCTAAAAGGGAAATGGTAGGAAATTATGAGTTAAGTACAAAACCAAGACTCCATCCGCCTTGGCAAGTTATCGTTATTGTAATTCTGATTATGTTATTACCAAGAAGATATTCTCAATTTTCACATCAACCCTTTAAATAGATATTAACCCGAGTAGATAGGAAGGAAATTCAAACTCAGATATTGTCCAGATCTCCTAGTTTTACATCGTCATTATGCACATCGGCCCCCATCGATGTGTCCAGCATCAAATCCAGGAAAGGGATATTGCAATTACGCCAGGGAATACTTCTGTGAGTATTGGGGCTGTGAAACAATAGCATCAGATTGGTCAGTAGAAAGAGATCAATGGCTTACTTTTTCTTGGGGACCCCACGGCTGTAGAGCTCCATAGAAGGACTGGTCGGGCGGCATAGTCAATCAGGGGAATTATCAGTTTGTGTATCTGAATGTAACTAAACCATCAGATCCAAGACAGACAGTAAGACGAACATGGGGTTTTCAGTACATGGAACCCAGTAAGAAAGAGCCTATCCCACCAGATACCCGGCCAGTCGGCCCTAACCCGGTAATAGCCAAAGATAGAGAGCCAGGTTATGTTGAAATAATCAGTAATCAAAGTAACTCAGGAATAGAAAATTCAACTAGTGATAACCCGACAATAATACCCACTAGCGAGGATTCTCGATTTAACACCCTTTAGAAGCTAATAGAGGGAGCGTACCTAACCCCCAGATTACAGAACATTGTTAGCTTTGTTTTGATGTTAAACCCCCGTTTTATAACACTGTTACAATAACAAAAAAAAAGTTTGATGAACAAAATAAAGAAAAAGAAAAGGGGGGATTGTGATAAGTTAGAGAAGACTCTTTGTTCATCAAGACAGAAAGGAGAAGCCTTGTGTAGATAACAGAAAATCAAAGGAGAAGCCTTGTGTAAGATAACAGAGAGCCAAAGGAGAAGCCTTGTGTAGATAACAGAAAACCGCCAGACAGAAACTAGCTAGTATGTTGATTACTTAAGCTGGTTGTGTAATTAGAACTTAGGCGCATATAACATATAACCTTATATGGAAAAGACCATTACAGGGCCGTGGACTTCCACCGAGGAAGAAGAGAGGAGCCTTCGTCAAACGACCACCAGAGAGTAGAAGAAGACCCCCTAGCAACAGAGGGCGCAAGCGCAGAGTGTTATGAACAGCTTCCAGGTGTTCCCCAGAAACGCGGGCAGGGCTTTCCTAGTTCCCATGGCAACACTAAAAGAAAACTACTAACTCTAGCCAAGTACCGATATTGAAATGCTAATTAGCCAATTGCTCTAATAGTTTTCTCTAAACTACCTGGGGACAACCGGTCCCCCACCCCTCCACGCTGCCACTCTGAGACTAACATGCAAATAGAAACCCCTTAGGATCATGGGAGTATTTTTAGGAGGGAAAAAAGAATATAAATCAGAAACTGAACACAGTAGAGGAGTCCAGGCAAATGCCCTAGCTGAGGAAGAGGGAAACACATCCCCTGATTGACTGTTAACTGTCGCCATCACCTAAGAAGGAACATACTATATTAGGCTCTGAGAAGCAGGGCGATAGAGAGACAGAGAGCCCTGGTGCTGCCACCACGGAAGGAGCGGGGACAGCTGTTGTTCTGGACTTCAGCAGCAGACTCTGCACACCACGCCTCCTCATCCTCGGGCCACCGGTGTGCCACAAGGAAAGGAGAAAGGACAGCTGCTGCTCGGGACTCCAGTGACCGACTCTGCACGCCGCCTTCCTTCCGGCTGCCTGGGAAAGCTACGACCGCGGGGGCGAGCTCTGCGTCGAGCCCCCTGCCCAGCTGATCTTTTTAATAAAGAGCTGAACATTAATTAAAGGCATTAGCCCTGTTCATTACACAGAGTACACCCAGAAATGCTGCGGACACGGAAGAAAGAGAGTATAAAAAGACTGTGGGAAGGGGGAAAGAGTGTGAGCCATTTGCGGAGCGGCGACTCCCCGGCTGCACCCAGCGCTGTTTGCTTGCCATCGCTTGCTGTAATCAATACATTTCTGATTGACTCTTGAAAGGCTGAACAAATTATTCGCCTCAATTTATAACACGGGGGGTGCAGTTTCCCCCACGGCGTGGCACGCCGCCAGCCCAAGCGGAGCAGGCGGTGCGTCTTCGGCAGCATCTTTCGGCGCTGGCGGTCCCGGGGTCGGCGGCGATGTCGGTCCTGGGGTGGGGGGACCGCGGCAGCGGCGGGCTCACTCCGGGTGCAGCGGTGGGTGGAGCGGCAGTCGAGGCGGCAAGCCCCATTGCCGGCAGGTGTGGCGCCATGGCTGGCAGGGCGGGGGCTGTTCCCTCCCCCGGCGCAGGAGCCAGTCCCACAGAGGGCAGAACGGAAAACGTCATGGTGGCCCCGCACAGGATTTGTCGCTGCACAGCAGGTGCTGGTATCTCAAAGGATATCAAATCCATCGGTCCACTCGGTGCGCAGGGAGCCGGACCGGGAGACAAAGCCTGTCCTGTTGGGAATGCCGAAGCTCCCGCGTGCGGCGGGGGGCGTGCCAGGGGATGGATCATAGGCTCCGTTGCCGGTCCCGGCAATACCAGAGGGCGGAACCAGTACATCTGCGCAGACTCCATCAGCGAAGGAGTCGGGGGGGCTCCAGTCCCCTCTGCGCCGTGGACTGCGGGCGGCGCCGGCCCCCCCTCGAATGCAGTCTGGAAAGGGGGGGGCTGCGTAGCCACAAGCGGAGGCGGTAGCTGCCGGTCCAGGGCCACCCCGTGCAGTCCTTGCAATGTCAAGTGTGCTGAAGCTGATAGTTGCGGCAAAGGCACCCCGCCCGCCCGGTAGGCGGATGGTGTCACTGGAACCTCGCTGAAAGCGAGGTGTGTCTGCCCGGCCGGCTGCAGCGCGGTCTGTGTCCAGAATCCAGAAATGTTCTGGTGAGAATGGCTGCCTCTCTGAGTATTGCCCGGCAGGGATACGTCAATGCCTGCCTGGGCTGCGAACAGTTTGGGCACTATTGCTTCCCCCTTGTCCAACTGCTTCATGAGGCAGCGTCCCAAATCGCGCCAAACTACGATCAAAGGCGCGTCCAGGGTCCACAGAAAATCCATGGTCCCGAGCCCAACTCAGGAGGAGAACGAGCTCGGCCTCAGAGATCGGAATCCCCAGGTGAGGGAGAACGCTTTGCCAAGTGGCCAAGACCACCTGTTCAGCCATAGATGGCTGGTTCCCCATTATTAGGAAACCCTCCCTTAGCAGACGTCCACTTCAAGAGACAGACAGTCCACTAGTTCAGGGAAAAACTGTCCCGCACAGTTCTCGGCTTCTAAGAGGCAACCTGCGGTCCAGAAAGGACCAAGCCTTCTCCAGAAGGCATGCGGTTTCAGCGTTACCTCTCTCAGGAGGCCAAAGGTGTCCGGCCAGAGCCTCCAGGCTACTGGCGTGGAGGTGCAGAACTCCCCGCTGGACGCTGGGGGTCGGGCTTCAGCCGAGGCTGCAATTCCACGAGGGGTCACCAGATGACGCTGTTGAACAGGATGGGAACAAAGAACTCCAGACCAGAAGGCTAAGAAAATGAACTCTCTCCTTTATTTCAAATGCATCGCTCTATATATAGAGAACATCTAGAAGACTAATTTAATTGGTCTTAGAGTAAAAACATGTCACACCATTGGTGTGCAGTGAATGACGCACAGTGGTAGAACATATCTATAAACAATGTGAATAACAAGATAGATTAGAGAATTATTTACATTCTTTCCCAACTGTTTCCCAGGCTCTTGCCTGGTTAGAAAACCTTTCTCTTTCTCTCTGACTGAGCTGAGAATACCCACATCTGACTGAGACAGAATTAATTTTTCTTTACCAACCCTTACAGTGCTGTGCTTTGCATTGGTAACTAGAAGGGTGTTGAGAACACACTGTTGCCCTGTTCTTTTGAGAGTCTTAAATTTCTAAAAGTTTTCTATGCCTTCTGATGTTTATATATTTCTACTGAATTTTCTCACATTGTTCATGTAAATAATGATTGTTTTGCATTCTTCTTTGCGGGTGGAGAGCATTGATAGACTGTTGCTTTGACCAGTGTGGTTGGAAAGGTGGCAATCTCATCCTCTGTGAAAAATGCATATTATATGGCTCTACACGGATAGTTAATATATGTATTATGTTACATTGATTAGTTGTGCTGTATTAACATTTTAATCGTATGGTAAATGTAGTTTTGTAGTTAAAATTAAGCTCTAGTAGTTGAAATAGAAACTATGTATGTGGGTTTTTTTTAAGGAATGAGATACTCGCTTCGAGGTAGCCATCACAGAACACATAAATCTTTCAGAGAAGAGGAATTTATGGTTTTCTTATCAGAAGAAGCTAATTTCTTCATGCCTTGCTCAGACTCGAAGACGCCGTGGGGATTAAAGGAAACAGTTGACATACAACAGACAGAGTTTCTTGTTTTAAATAGAATGTATGCATAACCATGAAGTATATATGAATATGCAACAGTGTACTGTTTTAAGGGTGATTCCGTTGTTCACAAGGCATGCTTATCAGGCATCTGGACATCTGTAATTCTTTGCTTTTTATTGTCTTGTAATTGTCCTAACTCTAAATTTTTATTTCTCTAATTGTATTACTATTTTTATAACTATTTTATTATTATTAAACTTTTAAAATTTTAAAAACCAAGTGATTGGTGTTTTTCACATCCTCCAATCCACTGTCACTTTTGAAATTGTATATATTGCGGAGTCAGAAAATAAAATCTCTCTTCTTGGTTCTTTTCTTCCCTCTTTTGCATCTGGCGTCCGTGTGTGAGTTATTTCTTGTCATAGTGTGACAAACACACCATTGTTTTGGCTACTGCTGAGCAGCACTGTCCCTCTGACATTCCTTCCCCCCTCATTAACGGGCTGGGATTGGGCAAAATCCTGGAAGGGGACAGAACCAAGCCAGCTGACCTAAATTAACCAAAGGGATATTCCATACTATATGTGTTGGGGGTTCGGATCTCTCCTTTTTTTTTCTTTTTCTCAGGGAATTTTGTCCCATAAGTTGCTAGGAAACAGTAATGACTGGGTACTTAAGGGAGACAAAAGAAGTGGCCAAGCTCAGGGGAGGAGGGCATCTGGCTGCACTTCTCTTATCTGAGGGTTTCTCTTGGAAGGGCAGAGATAGAGAGAGATTTGGGCTGGTGTGGGAAATGGAAAGATAGAAACTCCCACAGACACTGAAGGGTTTGATCTGCAGCTTTGGAAGAAGCTTGGATTGATGTAAAAATAAAGTACACAGACATTAAGTAGAAAAATCATAAACTTATGTTTCCATAGTTGTAAGTAAGAATGTCATAAATGGAGGTGAATAATTTGTTCAGCCTTTCGAGGGTCAATCAGAAATTTATTGATTACAGCAAGCGATGGCAAGCAGACAGCGCTGGGTGCAGCCGGGGAGTCCCTGCTCCGCAAATGGCTCACACCGTTTCCCCCTCCCCAGAGTCTTTTTATACTCTCTTCCTTCCGTGTCCGCGGAATCTCTGGATGTACTCTGCGCTTGCGCCCTCTGTTGCTAGGGGGTCGTCTTCTACTCTCTGGTGGTCGCTGGAGGAAGGCTCCACTCTTCTTCATCGATGAAAGTCCACGACCCTGTAATGGTCTTTTCTGTTATGAACAGTTTCCAGGTGTTCCCCAGAGACGCGGGCAGGGCTTTCCTAGTTCCCATGGCAACACTAAAAGAAAACTACTAACTCTAGCCAAGTACCGATATTGAAATGCTAATTAGCCAATTGCTCTGTTTGTTTTCTCTAAACTACCTGGCCTCCCACCCCTCCACGCTGCCATTCTGGGACTAACATGCAAATAAAAACCCCTTAGGATCATGGGAGTATTTTTAGGAGATAAAAATGAATATAAATCAAAAACTGAACACAATAGAGGAGTCTAGATAAATGCCCTAGCTGAGGAAGAGGGAAACACATCCCCTGACTGGCTTTTAACCGTCGCCATCACCTAAGAAGGAACATACTATATTAGGCTCTGAGAAGCAGGGAGATAGGGACAGAGAGCCCTGGTGCTGCCACCACGGAAGGAGCGGGGACAGCTGTTGTTCTGGACTTCAGCAACAGACTCTGCACACCACGCCTCCTCATCCTCGGGCAACCGGTGAGCCACAAGGAAGGAGAAAGGACAGCTGCTGCTCGGGACTCCAGTGACTGGCTCTGCGCGCCTCCTTCCTTCCGGCTGCCTGGGAAAGCTACAACCGCGGGGCGAGCTCTGCGTCGAGCCCCCTGCCCAGCTGATCTTTTTAATAAAGAGCTGAACATTAATAAAGGCATTAGCCCTGTTCATTTCAATTTGGGGGCTCGTCCGGGATAGCCACGCCCAAAGAGGACCCCCGGACAGCTGGACAGCTCGACCACCTGCTTCGAGGGACCCTCGGGAGTTGCTGGCTACCTTCGGACCCTAGGATCAGCGTGAGACGAGCAACGCAGAGGAGCATCGGATGGGTAAGAAAAACCGGGAGACGAGCGAATGAGTGAGCGAGTGAGACGGGGGCCGGCAGCTCGGACCCCCGAAGTGAGAGGGGCCCGCTAGTACCGCATTTCCGGACTCCTGCGAAGGGGCCGGCCGGGAACGGGGGGAAGCGAGTGGAATAGAGGAGCGACTGAGGCGTCTCCTTAGAAGTAAAGCAGGCCCTCCTCCGAGCGTGTGGAGGTGCCCTATGGGCAAAGTAAGTCCCTGGCAATCAGGGCAGGGGGAATATCCCCAGCAGGGCAGGTGGGATGTGGAGGTCCTGGAGGACATGTCCCCGGCGCTGGCAGGATGGGATAGGACGGCAGGTGGGATATCACTGGCCGGTAGGGCGGGCTGTCCTAGCAGGCAGGAGTGACATGTACCTGGCAGGCAGAGGGCATGTACCTGGCAGACAGAGAGCATGTCCCTGACAGGAAAAAGGCATGTCCCTGCCAGGCAGGACAGGACAACAGGGCAGGTGGAATGTCCAAGCAGGCAGGAGCGTCATGTCCCCCGGGCAGAGGGCATGTCCCCGCCAGGCAGGACAGGATAACAGGCATGTAGGGCGGGATGTCCTAGCAAGCAGGAGCAGCAAGTCCCGCCAGGCAGAGGGCATGTCCACAGCAGGCAGGACAGGATAACAGGGCAGGTAGGATGTCCATGGCAGGCATAGATGGAGGTCCCCATCAGAGCAGATAGAGGAATGTCCCTGGAAGGCAGGGCAGGATGTCCCCGTCAGAGCAGGCATTAACCCGAGTAAGCAGAAAGGCAAGAAGGCAAACAAGCCTAGTAGGGTCAGGCAAGGGGGCTTGGCCGGAGTTCGAGTGTAAGGCTCGGCAGGACGTTCGACCTTACCTCGGCAGGGAGACCAAGCTTCCCAAGCCTAGTAGGGTCAGGCAAGGGGGCTTGGCCGGAGTTCGAGTGTAAGGCTCGGCAGGACGTTCGACCTTACCTCGGCAGGGAGACCAAGCTTCCCAAGCCTAGTAGGAGAGTCAGGCAAGGGGACTTGGCCGGAGTTCGAGTGTAAGGCTCGGCAGGACGTTCGACCTTACCTCGGCAGGGAGACCAAGCTTCCCAAGCCTAGTAGGGGCAGGCAAGGGGGCTTGGCCAGAGTTCGAGTGTAAGGCTCGGCAGGACGTTCGACCTTACCTCGGCAGGGAGACCAAGCTTCCCAAGCCTAGTAGGAGAGTCAGGCAAGGGGACTTGGCCGGAGTTCGAGTGTAAGGCTCGGCAGGATGTTCGACCTTACCTCAGTCGGGAGACCAAGCTTCCCAAGCCTAGTAGGAGAGTCAGGCAAGGGGGCTTGGCTGGAGTTCGAGTGTAAGGCTCGGCAGGACGTTCGACCTTACCTCGGCAGGGAGACCAAGCTTCCCAAGCCTAGTAGGAGATTCAGGCAAGGGGGCTTGGCCGGAGTTCGAGTGTAAGGCTCGGCAGGACGTTCGACCTTACCTTGGCAGGGAGACCAAGCTTCCCAAGCCTAGTAAGAAGGTTAGGCAAAAGGCCAAGTAAGAGTTTGGGCAGGACTTAGCAGCGGTACAAGGCTAGAAAGTCCATCAAGGAGTTCAAAACTTAATCCAAAGAGAAAAAGTACAGAAGACAATAGATGAGAGTGTGACTAGTGATTGTCCTGGCCAAGAGACAATGTAAAGTGCCAAGAGGGGAATTTAGTTAAAAGAGATTAAGTTTAGTCAAGTGATTCAAAATACGAAGTTGGGAAGGGTCAGATGAGCTTTAGCTGCCTGTCAGTATATTCCATTTTAGATAGAAGCACCCTATTTTTTTTAGTTTTGAGGCCTGAAATTGGGAAGAGGTTATAGCAAAGGAGCAAATCCTTCCAAAGCAAAGAGAATTCCCCCTAACAGCCCCTTGATATAGAACAACTATCTCATGCAGCTTGCTGGCTGGAGAATTCTATAAATAATGAGACTGTGAGAATATGCAAGTTACAAAGAAATAGAGAGGAAAACAAAGGGAATAGAGAGGGGGAGACTAGAAAAATAAAGGAATGGGACCCCCTCGATTGCCTGTCCCCTTCTGCTCCTGTTACTTCCCCAACAGTTTCCCCAGTTGGTCCTTCAGCCCCTCCTATTGAGTCCCTGATTCCTTTCCCCCGTTTTCCCACCTCTGTTTCATCGCCCCTTCCCTTAGTTTCCTCAACCATCTCCCCAACTCCCTCTTCCCCTTCTCCAGCTGGAGTTTCCTTGCCTCCTCCCACCTGGGAGCTGAGGCCACCTTTGCCCAGGTTGGTTCATCACCTGGCATGCCCCCTGGCCTCCAGTGTCTGTCTCCACTACTATTTCCCTGCCTGGTGTCTTAGAAAAAGGGCCATATGGTGGCACCCAATCCAAAGCACCAAGGGTGGAGGGGCTCAGTCCCGTTAGAGGGGTTCCTGTGGGTAGAGCAGCTGGGGGAGTTAGGTTTGTGGATGCACCTTTGGCAGTTTCCAAAGTCCGGGGATTTGGGAAAGAGCTAAGAAATTTAGTGGAAGACCCCGTTGGAATATCTAGCCAGTTGGACCAATTTCTAGGGCTGAGTATTTGTACCTGGGGAGACCTGAGCTATTCTAAGCATTCTGTTCTTTCTGAGAAAGGTCCAGATGATCCGAGCGGCAGGGGTGAAGATATGGGAAAGAGAGGGTGGATTGGGGCCCCCAGGGAACCAGGGGATGCCCTTGGTGGACCCCAACTGGAGTCCCAGCCAACAAGAAGGTAGGCAAAACATGAGAGACTATAGGGCCCTCATGATAAGAGGGATCAAAGAGTACCCATAGGGGAAGCAACACGAAATTGGCCTTTGATGGTACTCAGGAGAAGGATGAGACCCCGGCAATTTGGCTTAACCAACTAAAACGAAATTTCCAGTTATATTCACATATAGACCCAGATAGCCCAGAGGGTCAAGTCCTCTTAAAGGTCTAGTTTGCCACCAAATCCTGACCCGATATTAGACAAAACCCAGAAAAGATAGAGGACTGGCAAGCAAAGAACATCAATGAGTTGCTCAAAGAAGCCCTAAGAATGTATTTAAGTGGGAAAGTAATCGCAGCAGCAGCAGCTATCCTGATAAAAGAAGCCCAAAAATTGACTCTGCAAGGGAAAATTAAAGTCCACACCCCCACGATCTCAAAACAGTGCTAAGCCAAAAAGCTCAGCAATGGTTGACTGACTCTAGAATATTGAGGTATGAGATCATCTTAATGAACACAGGGGACTTAGAGTTAGTCACCTCCAAATGTCTAAACCCTGCACAATTTCTTACCGGAGAACCCCTAGCAGATCTAGAACATGATTGTGTTGAACTCATAAATCTACAGACCAAAGTGAGAGAGGATTTAGAAGATGTACCCTTGCCATACGGGAGATCCCTTTTTATAGATGGGTCCTCAAGAGTAGTAGGAGGGAAAAGAGCCTCAGGATATGCTGTCATAGATGGGGAAGACATGAAAGTCATGGAAAAAGGGAAACTGCCCTCGAACTGGTCAGCCCAGTGTTGTGAAGTCTATGCTTTGAAAAGAGGACTAGATCTGTTAAAGGGAGATCAAGGAACTATTTACACAGACTCGCAATATGCGTTTGGGATCATCCATACCTTTGGAAAAATTTGGGAGGAACGTGGCTACTTAAACTCCAAAGGGAAGAACCTAGTACATGAGAAACTGATAAAACTAGTATTAGAATCCTTACAAAAGCCCGCAGAGATAGCTGTGGTGCATATAAAGGGACATCAGAAAGGACACACATGTGAAGAAAAGGGAAACCGATTAGCAGATCAGATCGCTAAAGAAGCAGCCTTTGACCCAAGAAACCCAGTAAAAGCCTTTAAAATAGAAGTAGGACCAAGTAGAGAAAGAAAAAAAGAAGAGCCGAGATTCAGTGAAAAAGAATTAAAAACAATAAAAGAGCTAGAATTACATCAAGGGAAACAAGGAGAATGGTTAACTCCTGATGGGCGTAGGTTCCTAAATAAAGCCCTAGCTCGAAGGGTGCTAGTAGAGTTACACGAATTAACCCACTGGGGAATCCAAGGTTTGTGCGACCACTTTTTACGGGAAAATTTATGCCTTGGAGTTTATGATCTGGCAAAAGCAGTCACAAGAGGGTGTGCGATTTGCCTGAAAACTGACCAAAAGGTAATGAGAAAAATTGCGTATGGGGGAGGAAAAATTGCTTTGAGACCTTTTCAAAACATACAAGTAGATTTCACTGAAATGCCCTCTGTGCAGGGGTACAAACATTTACTAGTGATCGTAGATCATCTCACTCACTGGGTGGAGGCCTTCCCAACCAGAAAAGAAACTGCGCAGGAAGTTGCAAGAATAATCCTAGAAAACATCATACCACGATACGGGCTGGTCAATAACATTGACTCGGACCGAGGTCCACATTTTGTTGCTCAAACTTTGCATCAAGTAACAAAAGCCCTGGGGATAAGGTGGAGATTACACACCCCATGGCATCCTCAGAGCTCTGGAAGAGTAGAAAGGATGAATAGAACCCTTAAAAATGTGTTAACTAAATTAATTGAAGAAACAAAAATGAATTGGCTCAGGTGTTTACCTCTCGCTCTCTTGCGCATCAGAACCAGACCTCGGTCCGACATGAGGGTCTCTCCGTATGAAATGATGTTTGGACTCCCTTTTTTAATCACCCCTTTCAGTACAGCAGATTATCTGGAAGGGGAGGCAGCAACCCAGAAATATCTAGAGGTCATAGGAAAATCCCTAGAAGGCCTCAGGAAGAAGGAGTATCTTCCCCAAACCTCCTCTCTAGACACCAATGCGCACAACATCAGTCCTGGGGACTGGGTGTTGATAAAGTCCTGGAACACTACCACTCCATTAACCCCCAAATTCGAAGGACCTTTCCAGGTACTACTCACCACACACACTGCAGTGCGGACCCAAGAAAAAGGCTGGACCCACGTCACCAGAGTCAAAGGACCAGTGCCATCCCCGGATGCCAGACCAGACCCAACAGTGTCACCCGCCTCCTCTTGTGCATGGACAGTAATTAAGAAACCAGAGGACCTAAAATTAACTTTAAGGAAGACTTGCTAGAGACTGATATACAGTAAGGTGTTAAGAACTGTTTCTGAGTTAAAGTACCATAGAAAAGGTTTAAGTACTTGGTAATTGTTTAATAAGACTAAGTGTCCTTTAGCCAAAGGAGTTACAACTTGGTTTCTAAAGAACACTAGAATTACCCTCAGGCCTGAGTAAAAGCATACAAATGCCAAAAGAAGTTAGCCCTCAAAAGACTGTAAGTTGATGCGGGCTTAAGCCCGATCAAAGAAGTAGAGGAGGGATTTGTTATGAACAGTTTCCAGGTGTTCCCCAGAGACGCGGGCAGGGCTTTCCTAGTTCCCATGGCAACACTAAAAGAAAACTACTAACTCTAGCCAAGTACCGATATTGAAATGCTAATTAGCCAATTGCTCTGTTTGTTTTCTCTAAACTACCTGGCCTCCCACCCCTCCACGCTGCCATTCTTGGACTAACATGCAAATAAAAACCCCTTAGGATCATGGGAGTATTTTTAGGAGATAAAAATGAATATAAATCAAAAACTGAACACAATAGAGGAGTCTAGATAAATGCCCTAGCTGAGGAAGAGGGAAACACATCCCCTGACTGGCTTTTAACCGTCGCCATCACCTAAGAAGGAACATACTATATTAGGCTCTGAGAAGCAGGGCGATAGACAGACAGAGAGCCCTGGTGCTGCCACCATGGAAGGAGCGGGGACAGCTGTTGTTCTGGACTTCAGCAACAGACTCTGCACGCCACGCCTCCTCATCCTCGGGCCACCGGTGAGCCACAAGGAAGGAGAAAGGACAGCTGCTGCTCGGGACTCCAGGGACCGGCTCTGCGCGCCTCCTTCCTTCCGGCTGCCTGGGAAAGCTACAACCGCGGGGGCGAGCTCTGCGTCGAGCCCCCTGCCCAGCTGATCTTTTTAATAAAGAGCTGAACATTAATAAAGGCATTAGCCCTGTTCATTTCAAAACCATTTTAATTCTTGTAAGCTGAGGGCTAAGGTTTCATTAGTCTCAGGGTCCTCCGGTACGGGTTCATATTTGGCCCTTATTAACATGAGGTGAGCAGCCTCCAATCTCCCCTTTACTATGTCTATGATCTTATTAAAAATGCACGGGCCAAAGGTTAGTCCCAAAATCAGCAAAATTAGGGGCCCTGCAATTGTGGACAATAGGGTAGTCAGCCACGGGGAACTGTTGAACCAGGTTTCATACCAACTTTGTTGGGCTTTTCTTTCCCTTTTTCGTTTCTCTAATCCTTCCCTTAGTTTTGTCATTGTATCCCTGACTACCCCTGTGTGATCTGCATAGATACAGCACTCCTCTCTGAGCACTGCACATAGCCCCCCTTGCTGTAGGAGCAGGAGGTCCAATCCTCTCCTGTTTTGCAAAACCACTTCAGATAGGGATCTCACTGATTTCTCTAAGGCTGATATCAATTGCTCTATTCGCTCTAAGTCCTCATCCACTGCTACTCTTAGAGAGTGAAATTCTTTTGTTTGTTTTACTAAGGAGGCCACTCCCGTGCTTACACCCGCTCCCCCCATGAGCATTAAAGCAGCCACTGTAAGTGTAGTAAAAGGTTCTCGTTTTTGTAGATGGTGTGCTGGGGTAGTTTGTAGGTTATATACATAGTCTTGAGGGTGATAGATAATTTTTGGGATTATGACGACTTGTATGCAGTAATCTGAGGTCTCATCAAAAATTTCCAGGGAGATGCAGGGTGTGAGTCCTCCTTTTGCACAGATCCACTTTGTGTTCTTAGCAGGGAGTAACCACTTGGCTGGCTTGCCCTCTCGTTTTGCTGTAGTTATTATTTCGCACAGGAATTCCATGTGCTGGGGCACTTGGCCAATGCATCTCCCCTTCCCTGTTACTGAGGCCAATGTGATTCCTTGCCCCCGTGGATCTTTCCAATTACATGAAGGGGGGTTACTGCCATTTGCACATCTCGCCTTTTCTGATATTCCGATAGCTTCATAAAATGGGGGTTTAACATCAAAGCAGAGCCAACAATGCTCTGTAAGCCGGGGGTTAGTTACATTCAAGACCCGGTACGCTCTTTCTACCGGCTTCCAAAGGGTGTTAAATCGAGAATCCTCGCTAGGGGGTGCTATTGTCTGGGTAACAACCGTTGAGTTTTCCATTCCTGCGTTACTCTGATTACTGATTATTTCAACATGGCTTGGCTCTCTATCTTTAGCTGTTACCGGGTTAGGGCCTACTGGTCGGGTATCTGGTGAGATAGGCTCCTTCTTTATGGTGAACATGTTGCCTCTGTTCTTACTGGGTTCCACGTACCGAAAACCCCACGTCCGTCCCACTGTCCATCCTGGATCTAATGGTTTAGTTACATTCAGATACACAAATTGACAATTCCCTTGATTGACTATGCCGCCCGACCAGTCCTTTTGTGGAGCTTTACAGCCGTAGGGTCCCCAAGAAACAGTAAGACATTGATCTCCTTCTACTGACCAATCTGATGCTATTGTTTCACAGCCCCAATGCCCACAGAAGTATTCCCCGGGGTAATTGCAATATCCCTTTCCTGGATTTGATGCTGGACACATATAGAAACCTATTTTATTTAGACATGGTTCGATGGGGGCCAGTGTGCATAATGACAGTGTAAAGCTAGGAGATCCAGATGAAATCCGAGTTTGAATTTCCTTCCCATCTACTTGGGTTAGTATCCACTTAAAGGGTTGATGTGAAAATTGAGAATATCCTTCTGGCAATAACATAATCAGAGTTACAATAATGATAACTTGCCAAGGAGGATGGAGTCTTGTTTTTGCATTTAACTCATAACTCCCTACCATTCCCCTTTTAGCTTGTTGCCCTTTGTGTCTGCCCGGGGTGTTTGAGTCGCTACCTTTGGGGAGATTATCAATACCCAGTCGGGAGTACTTCTGTATTATTCCACTTGGGATTGGGAAGAGCCTGGTTCTTTCCCCTCTGCCTCGCCCGCCAACTCGGGTGCTTCGAGCCGCGGGGATTACCATCTTCTCGGCAGCAGCGGTACTCTCCAGCGCATCCATTCCCTTTTCCCCTTCTAGCCTTATACTGCTCCCAGTTCTTATCCTTGACCGGGGATAAGTCACATGGGACTTCTCTCAGTTTTTTCCGACAACACCGGTATACAATATGGGCAACAAAGGGGGCAGGTTCATTCAGGTGGAAACAAGAGTTCTCAGGGTTAAGCCCTTCTCTGTAAACCTTCCACCTCCCTTGGATTTGAGCATCACCCACTTATTCTCCAATTCCCTTAACTCTAATATGATTCTTGTTAATCCTCGCTCTAGCTCATAGCGGCTGGAGCAGATCCCAGTAGGTGGCTTTCCTTTGCAACAGTGGACCCACCACCGTTCTTGGCAAGTTTTACAAACAGGGCACATAAAAGAATAACGTTTCTTTACATAATATTCTATGATCATCAGCCAAGGGGTAAGTGTCTCCTTTCTGTTCCCCTTCTTGGTCTATTTGGATTACCCACAATGAGTCTGTTAGTCCTTCTTCAAGGTGACCTTCAGGTTTCCGGGTTGGCTCGTTACTTTCCAATGGTCAGCTGTAGTGATTGGTCCTTTAACTTGGCTTGCGTGGGTCCATCCCTTCTCGGCGGTCCGAATTGCAGTCTCTGTGGTGAGTAAAACAACGAAGGGGCCTTCCCAACGAGGTGTTAAAGAATTTTCTTTCCACGTTTTAATGAGTACACTATCTCCAGGTTTAATCTTATGTATTGTCAGGTCTAATGGAGGTCTCTGAGTTAACAGCCCCTTTTCCCTCAATTCTCTCCTTCTGTTCATAATTTGCACAATATAGGTATTGATCTGAGAATCTTTCAAACAAGGGTGATCTACAGGGGCTTCCATGTCATAGGGCATTCCTAATATCATTTCAAAAGGGGATATCCCCACATCAGTGTGGGGTTGAGTGCAGATATTTAATAGAGCCAAGGGCAAACACTTGACCCAAGACGTCTTTGTCTCTAGCATTAATTTAGTTAACTGTTTCTTAATTTCCCCATTCATCCGCTCCACTCTCCCAGAACTTTGCGGGTGCCATGGGGTATGGTACTTCCACTGGGTCCCGAGGGTGGTGAGAACATCTTTTGCTATTTTTGAAGTGAAGTGGGGGCCTCTATCAGAATCTAAGATCTCTATCATCCCATATCTAGGTATGATTTGTTCTAAAAGTATCTTAAGTACCGCATGAGATGTTGCTCTGGCGGTGGGGAATGCTTCTACATAGTGTGTCAAGTGATCTATCAATACCAACAAGTACTTGTACCTCCCTATTTTGGGTAGTTCAGTAAAGTCCACTTGTATATGAGAGAAAGGTCTTTGTGCTAACTCTCTCCCACCCATTGGTCTCTCTCTTTGTTGCTGCTTGTTTACCTTTTGACAGGTCAGGCAGCGTTGGGTTACCTGTTTAGCCAGAGTATAGATCCCTATACACATGTATTTGATAGCAAACTGATCGACTAAGGCCTGGGTGCCCCAATGGGTTTTATCATGTATAGCCTGCAGGATTCTCATGGCTACTCCTTTCGGGAGTACTTCTCGACCATCGGGTAATACCCACTTGCCTTCCTCCTTTTCCCATATTCCCATTTGGTCTAATTTTTCTTTTTCTTGTACTGTGAATGTTAATAAATATTTCTTTGAGCCATGATACCAGCAATGTTTCTTTTGGGGGTTACCACAAACACATCTGATGGAATCATTTCCAAATGTTTTCCAACCTGACCAACGTGGTGTTGTTCCTAAATCATCCCCACAAGCGAAGCAATCCTCCCTTTGTGTAACTTCCATCTTATGTTTTAAAGTCAGTAGCGCAGCTCTCTTGGCCGCTTGATCAGCTAAATTGTTTCCCCTAATGGAGGCTCCTATTCCTATTTGATGGCCACGGACATGCACAACTGCTATATTTTCTGGATATCTGAGGGTTTGTAAAACTCGTCGGATTAGCTCCTCATGTATTAACCCCTTTCCTTGTGAGTTAATTAATCCTCTCTCTTCCCAAATTTTACCAAAAGTGTGTACTACCCCATAAGCATATTTAGAATCAGTGTAGATGGTTCCAGATTTTCCTTTCAACAATTCTAATGCTCTGAGTACTGCATATAGTTCACATGCCAGTGCTGACCAGCTAGGGCTAAGGGGGTCAGATTCTATTATCCTGAAGGTTTTTCCATCCACCACAGCGTATCCAGATTTCCTCTTCCCCTCAACAACCCCAGAGGATCCAACCATATATAACCGGGCCCCTGAGGCTAGTTCTTCCTCTTCCAAATCTGGTCGTATTTTGGTTTGTTCCTCAATTTGTTGGAGGCAATCATGTGCCAGTTCAGTAGTTGGTTCCCCATATAGGAATTGAGCAGGATTTTGTAAACTGGTAGTTTCTATAGTCAATTTAGGGGATGATATTAGGATGCCCTCATATTTAAGCAGCCTGGCATCTGTTATCCATTTTTCAGCTTTTTGTTGCAAGACTCCCCGGATGTTATGAGGGGATAAGACCCGCAGCTCACTTCCAAAGGTTATTTTCCCTGCTCCTTCTACTAAGAGCGCAGCAGCTACTATTACTTGTAAGCAGGTGGGCCACCCTCTACTAACGGGGTCTAAAAGTTTTGAGAGATACGCCACTGGTTTTTTGTTCCCGGCCCAGTCCTGGGCCAGCACCCCATACGCAGATCCCTCTTCCACATTAATGAATAGGAAGAATTGTCTTTTTAGATCAGGGAGACTGAGGACTGGTACATTTACCAATTCAACCTTTAGGGCTTTTAGTCGGTCCTCATCCTCAGGTGTCCACTTGAGTAATCCTTTCTTAGTTAATTTTTCATACAGAAATTTAACTTTCCCACTAAAGTTCACTATCCACTGTCGACAGTATCCAAAAAGTCCTAACAACTGCCGTATCTGTCTCTTATTCTGTGGGGCTTGTAATGAGAGTATACCTTGGACCCTTTCAGCATCCAATTTCTTAGTTCCTTTGGTTAACATATGTCCCAAGTTTTTAACTTCTTCCTCTACAACCTGTAGCTTAGACTTTGAAACCTTAAGTCCCTTCAAACTCAGGAAGTTTAGTAGCTTTATGCTTTCCTTTCTTACTATCTCTTCCTCCTTGCCTGTGATTAATAAATCATCTACATATTGTACCAAAGTTGTTCCTTCACCTAAGGAATAATCTGCCAATATTTGCTCTAATGCTTGTCCAAATAAATTAGGGGATTCTGTAAACCCCTGAGGGAGGACAGTCCATCTTAATTGTTATGTTCAATGTGTATCCGGGTCTTCCCATTCAAAGGCAAAATAATCTCTGGAGGCTTCTTTAAGAGGGCAGGCCCAGAAGGCGTCTTTTAAGTCTATTACACTGTACCATTTATTTTCAGGGCCTAATTGACTTAAAAGTGTATATGGGTTAGCTACTACGGGAAATCTTTCAACAGTTCTTTTATTAATTTCTCTTAAGTCATGAACTAGCCTGTAACTACCATTTGGTTTCTTTACGGGTAAGATGGGTGTGTTAAAAGGAGACATACATGGTTCGAGGAGACCTTGTTTTAAGAGTCTCTCAGTTTCGGGTTTTAATCCTTGCCTCCCTTCTTTAGACAGAGGGTATTGCTTTATTCTCACGGGTCTTTCATGGTCCCGGATGGTTACTTCAAAAGGTTCAATATTCAACCTTCCTACAGTATCGGGGGTGTACCACACTTCTGGATTGATTTCAGCTTCATCCACAGTCCTTAGGGGACACAGTTTTACGCTCAATTTCTCTTCTATTACTTCCACTCCTATTCCTAATTCAATCATCATGTCCCGTCCGAGTAGATTATAATCCACCTCGGGAACTAATAAAAAGGATCCCACCCCCAACTTAGAATCAGTCTCCAAAAGGACATCTTTTGTCACAGGTACTCCAAAAGGCTCCCCTTTTGCCCCAGTTACCTGTACCGTGTCAGATGAAATTTTACACCCCCGGGGAAGGGTCTGGACGGTTGATCTTTCCACCCCCGAGTCCACAAGGAACTCGTATTCTTGCTGCTGGGGACCTATTTTTAGCTTTACCAGGGGCTCCGTTCTTTCTTTTGTCCCCAGCAGATAGAGCCCCTGACACCCCTAGTCTTCCTGAAACTGTTTTTCATCAGCCATCCTTTGTCGGCATTCCCGCCTAATGTGACCCCTCCTCCCACAGTAAAAGCAGGCAATTCCTCTCTCCTCCTTCCTCTTATCAATCTCATCAGTCCGCTTTGGAATTCGCTTACTTCCCTGCACGGCTGCCCCCTTCTGTAAAGGGAGGGCAGTTTTCTGCCCTTCCCGAACTGCCGCTACCATCATCCTAACTTGCTTTTTATGAGTTTCATCTTCCCTCCTTACATAAACTTTCTGCGCCTCTTGCAATAATTGATCCAATCCTCTTCCTTGCCAATCCTCCAATTTTTCTAACTTCTTCCGAATGTCCACCCATGAGTTCGCTACAAACTGTGTTTTTAGCAGGGCCTCCCCTACTGGGGTATCAGGGTCCACTCCAGAGTATAACTGAAAGATTTTTCTCAGTCTTTCCAACCATTCTGTAGGGTCTTCATCCTTTTTTTGCTGTTCTCGAGAAGCCCTGTGAATATTCTGTCCTCGAGGGACAGATCTTCTTATTCCTTGTATTATAATATTCCGCAAATCTACCATACGGGCTCTGTGTTGCGGATCCTGGTTGTTCCAGTCAGGGCGTTGCATAGGCCACTTGGTGTCTGCGAGGGGCCCTTGTTGGTGTTCATCATCCCATATTCTCATCCCTACATCTCTAATCATCCTCCTTTCCTCTGAGGTAAATAATATACCTAAAATAGATTGCATCTCATCCCAAGTATAAACGTTAGGACCCAGAAATTGGTCTAATCTTTCGGCGACTCCAAGGGGGTCCTCTTAGAGATGTCCCATTTCCTTTTTGAACTCCCTCACATCTCCTGAGTTCAAGGGTACAGACACATATCCAACTCCTGAGATTTGGGTTGGTTGCCCCGGTTGCCCTGCATTAGGGTTAGGGACCATCCCCATTCCTGCTTCTCGGGGTGGGAACAATCCCATTTCCTCCCACCTTTTCCTAGTCTGGCTTCTAGTTACCCGCTGGTTATTTCCCTGGAGCTCAGCGTTCAACCCATCCCCTCCGAGTCCTCTTTTGCCGAGTCGTTTTGTGGCGGGGCAGAGGGGTCAGGATGTTGTGGTGAATGTGCAGGCAGGGGTGGATAAAGATTCCGGGGAGGAGAACAGGGAGGGGGGGTTGGTGGTAGAGGAGGTGATGGAGGGGGAGGAGGTATGTAGGGTGGAGGGGTGGAATCGGGTAGGTCTGTATCCTCTTTCACTCTTTTCTTTTTCTCCCTAATACTAAGCGTAAACAGCTTAGTGCGAGTTTTCCCCATTATCCAGAGGGAGGCGTACTCGCTCTCCTCTAGGTTCAAGGGCTCTTTAGAATTCACGTAAATATTTAAAGCCTGACATATCCAATCCTCAAATGAGCCAAACACTGGCCAGTACAGATGGTCTCCTCTTATTTGTTTCCCTCCCCACACCTCTATGCAGTAGTGCACCATTTTCACCTTGTCCCTTCCTTTCCTGGGGGGGAAGGCGTCCCAACTTTTAATCATTAGTCCTAATGGGCTATCTGGAGGAATTTGGGGAAGCTTTACAGGGTTTCCCCCACCCATAGGACCAGTGGGCTTGCTTTTCCTCTGTCCCATCTCCCGGAGTGCCTTCATACACACACCGCTTTGCTTCCCTCAATTCGCGGCCCAGCCCGTCGCCGGGTGTGGGAAACGCACTACTATGAGGTCCACACTCACATCGTCTCACAGAGACATCTCACTCACCACACTCCGGGATCCCAACCCTGACTGAGCGGGCCCCGTCCCCTTTGAACGGAGCAACCTCAGTAGCCCCGAAGGACCACTGAAAGGTACTTACACAGTCCTGTGTCTTCACCCGGGATTTCGTGCACAAAGATTAAGGGGTTGCCGGCTATTCTTTGCTTGCCACCGAATTTGGGTTCGTCGGTAAGGGTCCCAGGAGGAGGACTCCTGAGCGGGGCTCGCTGCCAAGGCAGCGAGGGCGCCTCCCTGGGAGGAGCTTCCAGCGGATAGCCCTTATCCAAGTCACAGCACCAGATTGTTATAAATGGAGGCGAATTATTTGTTCAGCCTTTCGAGGGTCAATCAGAAATTTATTGATTACAGCAAGCGATGGCAAGCAGACAGCGCTGGGTGCAGCCGGGGAGTCCCTGCTCCGCAAACATCTCACACCGTTTCCCCCTCCCCAGAGTCTTTTTATACTCTCTTCCTTCCGTGTCCGCGGTATCTCTGGATGTACTCTACGCTTGCGCCCTCTGTTGCTAGGGGGTCGTCTTCTACTCTCTGGTGGTCATTTGTGGGAAGCTCCTCTCTTCTTCCTTGGTGAAAGTCCACGACCCTGTAATGGTCTTTTCCATATAAGGTTATATGTTATATGCATCTCAGCTCAAATCCTGTTACCTACACAAGGCTTCCCCTTTGGCTTCCTGTTATTTACACAAGGCTTTCCCCTTTTTGTCCTGATGAACAAAGAGTCTTTTCTAACTTATCACAAGAATATGCCTTAAGTAAGTGAGAAACTACATTGATAAGATGGTGAAGGGTTTATAATGTAGAGGTGCGTGAAAAATGCCATTCACTTGTGTTAAATTTTTAGAAGCTTAATAGTAATGGAAATAGTAATAAAAATTAGGACAATAAGAGACAATATAAAGCAAAGAGTTACGGATGTCCGGGTGCCTTGCACTTAGGCACAAAGCACACTTTGCTAACAAAGGATTACCCCTTAAAAGCAATAGCCTTTTGCATATTCATATATCTCATACATGATTCAAACACTCCTTTCACACTGGAACATGAACTTTAAGAGATTTAGAGATTTTAGAGGAGCTAAGATTTTAGTTAGAGATAAGCCTTACTAGAGTTAATTAAAATAAATGAGTAGGCCTTGATGAAGTTAAGAGTTAGTAGTTAACTAATAATCGATTGCTTGTCAACACAATGTTTAGTTAGCTGGGTTTATAATGGAGAATATAGAAACTGACAAATAGCTTTTAGGAACATAAGACAATTGTGGGCCTCCTCTGTTCTGAAACCAGTTGAAGACAAAGAATGGGAGTTCTACCAAGGTTCATTTGTCATATTTGCATTGAAAAGGTAGAAAGGTCAGAATGAGGAAGACTTCATTTACTTCCTCATTTTGGGACCCCTCCCCATGAAAGGGACCACCGACCCATTTCAAGGAACAAACTACACATGCTTAATAGTTTTTGAAATTATTAGCATACAAAGCGAGGAATGGGATGTACCAAAATTATGAATATGTCTTTGTATTTTGGGTATTCAATTCTTGTGTGGATAAAAGGACTCTGTAATCATTTGAAAGCTGCAGTGCGTATTTGGGAGCTATCCCACACGCTGCCCGGCGTCGCAATAAACATACACTTTCTAACTTTAAACTGTTAGAGAGTTTTTGTCCGTCACAGTTGGATATTGGTACTAGATCAATATCCATATTCCTTTAATAAATCAACACTAGTGTGAAAAACACCAATCACTTCTTTTAAAATTTTAGAAGTTTAATAGTAATAGAATAGTTATTAAAGAACAGTAATAAAAATTAGAGCAATGACAATGTTATAGGTAAAAATGATCAAGCCGAATTAATAAGTAATAAAATAGATTTTTATTTCGCGACCGAGATTCAGTCCGAGATAGCCACAATCAAAAAAAACAGTGCCGAGCACAGGGATCGGTGCTGGGTGAACACAGGTCTGACCTCTACAGCATCGGATCTATTCTGTTCACCCAGACTGTTCTGTCCAAGCAGTTCTTATACCGTCTATTCTGCCTGAGGCAGGGTTTCTTTTCTTCTTTTCAGGCGTTCACATATTCATGTAGTTTCTTTTCTCTGCCTCGAGCTGAACAAAACCATCTCTGGGAAGCGATGTATGCCAATCATTGAGTTACTGGAACTCAGCATTGAGATGTGTCTTCCTGATGGCTCTGGCTATCTCAGTCTTAGATATTAATTGAGTATTCATTGCTTGGGTGTGTCGCCGTTGAGCAGGACAGGAGCAGAAGAACTCCAATTTAGAAGGCAAAGAGAATGAATTCCGATTTATTTCAAATGCACCGCTCTATATATAGAGAACATCTAAAAGACTAATTTCATTGGTCTTAGAGTAAAAACATCTCACACCATTGGTGTGCAGTGAATGATGCACGGTGGCAGAACATATCTATAAACAATGTGAATAACAAGATAGATTAGAGAATTATTTACATTCTTTCCCAACTGCTTCCCAGGCTCTTGCCTGGTTAGAAAACCTTTCTCTTTCTCTCTGACTGAGCTGAGAATATCCACATGGGTGTTCCTCGGATCACCTTGGAGAAGGACCCATCTCCGAGCGGGCCACATTCATTCGCTTGCTAATTAGGTTCTTCTCTCTCTGCTGCCAGCTGTGGTTTCGAAATTCTGTGAATCAATCTTCCCGTCTCTGGCTTGTGTGCTTAAGAAGCCTTATAAGAATATTTCTTACCAACATAACATATTTCATACGTCCATTTCTCATAAGCACGAATTATCCAAAATACACATAACAATCCCTCCCCTTCTACATAAACACATTAATCTGTGCTTTTCTTCTAAAAACCCTTAAATTTTTCAGCTACCCGTAAATTTTCCCTTGAACCCATGTAACTATTCCAGGAACTAATTATTTGGTGATCCTAAAAAATAGCCTTAGTTCTCTCCAGACTCAGTATCTTTATCCCACTCTTCCTGTGGTATTTCTTGATACATTTTATAAGCAACCCTGTCTCCTTTTATTTGCTCCTCAAATTTGTCTAGGGCATCTGCTGCACTACTGTTTAGTTCTCCTTCTCCCAATTTCATTATTTCAGACACCTGATTTAATTTTCCAGTAGCACATTCTGGGTCCATGGGCATGGCTGCTATCTGCATGCCTTGTACCACTGGGTGTATTAATCTGATAAAACATGGTATCAAGCAGCGTAGGAAAATGACCCCAGCTACTGAACATAATATGAAGAATACTACTTTCTTCCACCAAGCCCCTTCAGATAAATGATCCCACCAGGATGCTTGGAGGATGGAATTCCATTTCTGGACTGGAACATGTGCTACCCTTTAAATTTCTGCCGCCAGACCTCTGATGGTCTCTCCGTAATCATCAATTTCTATACAACATTCTGATTCATTGAACTTCCCACAGACTCCCCCTTCTTCAGCTAACAGATAATCTAGCGCTATCTGGTTCTTATATACAAAAGCCCTCATTTGGGAATGTTGTTTGGATAACTGTTCTAGGGCATCTGAGGTGTGGTTCGAGATGATTTATACTACTGCCTGGAGTCTTATTAATCTGTTTAATAGATTGGGGTTCTATACCCCCAACTTCCATCCTGGGCCCACGTTGCAGGGCCATAATATTCTATTATCCTCTCCGCAGGCCATTCCTCTTCACCCCATGTCTGACTTCCACCAAAAATAGGGATTTTTTTCTTCACTTCCCTTTTCTTTCTATTTAAAGTTTCATACAAGGGTGCTTCTAATGAGCTACTTTCTGACTGGGGTAGTGTGGAGAAAACAGGTCTTATCAGTCCTAGAGTGCACAACACTTTCCATTTTTGGGGTAGTTGACTGTATGCCTTTTTTCCGCAAATCCAATATATACCATTAGGAGCTTTCCATCTAATTTTTGTACTTTCTGGCCCGTTCCAGTAACCCCTTAGTCCTTCCAGGGATTGGTAAGGATTAGCTCCAGAGCCTTTGTTCCAGCAGAGTCCAATTTTATCACTCCATTCACATTTAGTCCCTTTTTCATGGCTCCAGTACCCTGCAGGAGGTTCTGGTTGCCAGACCCTGCTTCTGTTATGTGAGTTTACTGCTAGAGTGGCTATACACGGGGTATATCCCACTACTTCAGTATACTCTTTTCCTTCCCTGCTAATAAAAATTGTTCCAATTACCCTCTTATCTAAGACCCATCCCTCAGGTCTCTGTATTGTTGTTGAAATTCTAGCATTATCCCATTTTAGAAGTTGCTCTGGAGCTAGACTCTCACCTTTCCAAGGCCATTTTTCAGCTGACTTGAGCCCTCTGCAAATCCAGCAATTGGACAATCCCAATTCTGTTGCAATTTCCTGCATCAAGTCTATAAATAAGTTCCTGTCTGAAGCAGGCAATCCCCGATCGTTAGACTGTTTCTCCAGTTGGTCATATTGCTCACTCAGGGTTTTTAACCTCTCTTGTTCTACCCTTCTTTTCCTCATCTCAGACTCCTGTCTTTTTAGTTCCTGTGTGTAAGAGCCCGTCTGAAGCCCCTCGTTCTCCATTCTGCCTTCCGATTGCCACGAGAAAGAATCCCTTCCCCCACTGCAGTTCCGGCTTAGAACAGGACACAGTGCAGGTGCAACCACTGAACCGTCATGCTAGCTGTTCCGAACAAGGCCTGGCAAGAACTTGGCAAGGAGTTGGCAAGGACTTGGCAAAGACCTGACATGGACCCAGCACGGGACAGCCTGATGCGTGGCCTGCTTCTAATCTCCGTTCTTAAGCCAAATGAACTTTTGGGGTGACTCCCGCGGTCCTTCATTGAAGACCCCTCATCTGCCTCGTTACCATTGTGACAAACAAAGAATGAGAACCCTCCTCCCAAGGACTGAGACTGAGACCCCTGCTATAGGGAGGAGGGGAAATTGGTGGTCTGACCACTAATGACATGACCTGTTTCCCTTCAGTAATTTCAATGGACTTATTCTTCATTGTATTCGTCTTGCTTTGGTGGTTTCTGTGGACTCACCTGTTCCCTCATGGTGATTACAATGGACTCTCATTGTTACACTTGTTCCCCCCTCTTTCCTCTGTGGACTATAACTGGACCCCCGAGTCGACCAGAACTTCGAAGACTTCCCCGACACAACAGACGGATCCCCATCGTCCAGACCACTGAGGATCTCGCCTGTGTTGGTAGCTATTCCCATACCCCTCTTCTCTCTCTCTCTCTCTCCTTTTATCTCCTTTCTGATCCCCACTATCGCATTTACTGTTTTGGCCCCTAATAAAGGTGCATTTGTTGTGATTAACTGATAGTCCCTTGTTGTTTGCCTTTTTGCACTTTTGGGATCAGTGAAAAGAACCATCACGACACCCTGCAATAAGCGGATCGTGACATTAAAATTGGCATCACGGACAGGATTTCTGTCTAGACAGAAGGGTTGCAGGTGAAAAGGCACCCACACTGTCTTTGGAAATTCACAAAGGATCCCCTAGTGCAAAAGGCAGGACACTGTTGTTTTGTTGTTGTTGTGTGTATCTGGTCTGGGAAGGAAGGGACAACTTAAGCAGAGCCTCCCAGGCAGATTATTGTCCTTTCACCCACCCAGGGAAGCGAAGGGTGACACAGCGAGGGCTGTGTAGTTTTGTGTAACTTAAGTTTGTACCTCCCTGTCGTGGTTTTGGTCCCTTCACAAAATGAGTGACAATCTTAGCCTTGAAATTAAAGCTGAATTTTATGCACAACTAGCCAAACACAATGCCAAACCTTCTACGGAAGGAGAAAAATGGGCACAGAGTAATTGGTTTAACTTAGAAAATGTTATTGATAGAGTGTGTTCATTACAACATGAAACAAAATTCAAACTGGGCAAAAATAAAACTATCTTATGCTCAGTTTTGGGAGCTTGTCTTATGGCAGCTATAGAAAATCGCTTCGAGCGAAGAAGTGAGGAACATGCTATAAGAGACTCCCTTCAAAATCTAGTTGAAATTTTGCAAAAACAGTTATATGAAGCAAAAAATGTGATCTATGCATTGCGAGCTGCCTTAACAGAGGAACATGTTAACAAATTACATAATGCTGAATCCTCTACAGAGCCTGAGGAGAAGGAAACTCCTCACATTAAACAAATCTATCCTCATAAAGAACTTGAAGCAGCAAGTAATTGTGGGGAACATTGCTACCATCACTTGAGACCTTTGATTAAAACAGAGTATAACTATCTCAGTGATGATGATCTCGAACCTCACATCACAACCAAACACATACCATCACAACTAAACACTGCCACTGAGCTAGCTAAGCTTAAAAGGGAATACGGACACCTTCCACATGAATCAGAAACAGAATATGTTTCCCGGGTGTCCCTCACTGGTGGTGATCAAATTAAATTAACTGAACAGGAAGCCAGTGGGTATTGGGGACATTTCTTGCCCTAGTTAGATAAAGTATCTTACATCATGTGAAAAACATCGATCACTTGTTTTAAAATTTTAAAAGTTTAATACTAATAAAATGGTTATAAAAATAGAGTAATAAGAATTTAGACAGAGTTAGGACAATAAAGGACAAGAAAAAGCAAAGAATTACGAATGTTCAGATGCTTTCCTCTTGAAAGCATGGCTCGGTAATAAAAGATTAACCCTTAAAAGCAGTAGCCTGTTGCATATTCATATATCTCACACATGATACATAAATTCTTTTCAAACAAAGGGTGTTCTCTGGTTATTGTCAACTTCTTCCCCTTAATCCTGGTGGCTCTTAAAGATGGAGAGGAGGTGGAAGGATGTTAGTTTTTTTCTGATAAGGAGGAAGTAACTCTTTAAGTGTCTTGTTGCTGTTATCTCTGTGCAAAGAATTTCTTGATTATCTCATCCCTTTCTTGAGCTAGTTAAAAAAAAGTCTTACATCGCACAGTTTCTACTATAACATTATGTTAAAACTATATTTACCACACTATTTAAAAAGGATTAATACAGTGCTACAAAATAACTTTCCAACATAACACATATAGTATTCAATTTAATATTTGTGAAGAGCCAATAATTTAATATGCATTTTTCACACATCACATAGTACCTGTTAAAAATAGGTTAGAAACTATTGTAAAATAGTTGATAGTTGTTAAGCATGTACTGTTAGTTTGGTTATGGTAAAAGGGGTTTAAAGGGGTAGTTGTCAGAAATACGGTACTCTACGTACCATAATACACCTAAATAAAGTGCACCACCCCCAAGTGAAACGAGCCACCCTGGACAGAACTGTAATGGGCCAATCAAGCACCTTAAATCTTCATGCAAATGAAGGATCCAAAAAGAAACCAATCCAAACGGACAAAAAGCAGGATAAAAAGGGGGCTTCTGACCCACTGAACCTGTGCCGCTACACCTGGAACATCGGGGACATTGCTTCTCAGAAGACCCAGCGCCAGCACTGCAGCATCCTCAACGGGAACGCTTCTGCTCAGCCCGTGGGCCCCCATGCTTTAGGCCTTTCTTTTTTGTTACAATAAATGCTGAAATCACTTTTAGTACCGGGAGTGTGGTCCCATTTCTAACAGTTTCTACTTTAATATTATGCTATAGCCTAAAAACTATATTTACCACACTACTTAAAAGAGATTAATACAGCATAACTTTCCAATATAATACATAGTATTCATTTTAACATTTGCAAAGAGCCCATCATATAATATGCATTTTTCACAAGGTGTAATTGTATAGAGTAAGCTAAGAATTTAGAAGTTATAATAGAAGCATATGTGTATATGTGTGATAATAGCCCATTGGATAAAAGTATCTGCAGTGCAGTAGAAGTAAGTAAAGGTGATAGGTTAGAAAAGCAAAATAAACTTTGTGGCAACTATCTATTGGATTAGAAAGTTATACTGTCTTGTAACGAGGAACTTGTGACTACTTTGAGCTATGGCCAACTGCTTGCTCCTTTAAAATCCCACGGCGTCTGAGACTGATGTTTATCTGAGCAATAAATCCTTCTTAGCCCGACTGTGGTCCCATCCCTTTAATTAATGTGGCAATAATAATATATGGTGCCTCTGTGAGAGACAAATCTTCATAATTGGCAATCGCCGCGGCCCCAGTGAACGTACGTTATTTTATTTCACTTATCTTGAGCCTGCAAGGAAGGCTGATTGGTGACAGACAAGCTGCAGCCACAACGAAGCTGGAATGGTCTCCACTGGTTCGGAACCAATTTGGTCACTGTAAAAGAATCACCCTGCACCAGTGAAGCAGCAGGTGAGTACTGGGGTACGCGAGATGGGTCAAAATATCTCAAAAGGACAAAGGGATGTTTATACTAAATAAAAGACTCTGATAAGATTAAATTCTCGATTGGTTCCTAAACAAGAAATTAAAGATTTATTGCTTTGGGTAATTAAGAACTTCCCTGAGGCTACGATCAAGTTAGCGTTCTGTAAATCACTTTGGGATGCAGTTGGTATTCGGCTTTTTGATCTTGCTACTAAGAGAGATAAGGTTGCAGCTGCTTTGCTCCCAGAATGCTGTGTAATAATTCAAATCCTCTCAGACTGCATGGCTAGCAATCTCATCTCTGGAATTTCTCCTGCACCACAGCAGGTGCCATCTTTGACCCCACCTGCTGAGCTCACGCCACCTGCGGCCATTTGTAATATTGCACCGAGGGAGAGGGGGAAGCCCTGCCCAGAAAGAGGGGGGGAAGCTAGCCTGGAAATGACTGAGAACAAAATGGACGCCGATGAATTTAACCCAGAGGCTTTTAATTTGAGAGCAGAGATACAAGACCAAAATGATTATTCTGCCTCTGAGGATGAACTTGATTTCTGTCCTTCAGACATTAATCGGCTCCCTCAAGCTGAAATAGGGAATTCCTTTTCTCCTTAAAAAGTAAAAGAGCCTGTAAAGAGAGATTTACAACACTCATTGACAGATTGGAGTGCGCTATTGTGGATTCTTCGCTTCTTTTCTCTGCCAAGGTCGGGATTAAATGTGAGAGATGGTATTTCTTGTTCGGACTCAGATGTTTATTAGTTCTTATCTATATTACAGTCTCACAAAGCGTGAGTTTTTCAGCACTTCTCTCTAACAAGATAAAAATGGAGCCGTATGTCTCTCTCTACAAGGTCTTTTAAGGATAAACTGTCCAATTAAGAAATGACACCTAAATTATTTTTACTTTTAACCCAATAACCAAGCACCCGTGACCCACAATGCAGACTTTTTTATCCAATTGCACAATATCACCCAAACCCATGAAGAAGGTGAAGAAGAAGGACTAGCCATGGCCCTAAAACCTCCATCTTGCCTTATATATATATTACTATATTCTAAAACCTTAAACTCTAAGTTTTCCACCATGTGATATTACACACTTCTATTCAAAATACATACCCATAATCCCAGTTATATAATTCAATTTTGGAAGCCTTCTCCATGGCCTCAGGTCAAATGCAATGTTCTCTTGGGGGTCAGTGCCTGTCAGCACAGAAAGTCTAAAATTCTCAGTTTCCAGGGTTCCATCACGCTATATTGTAAAGTCATTAAGGACGGAGACCTTAACCCTGGTTGTAAATTATTGTTAGCCATGCTGGTGAGATACAGCAGAGGGGGAAGCAAATCCTAGGTGGGAAGCTATATCACATGAAGATATAAAAGATTTACAGAAAGCAATTAGAGAAAATGGATTAGGTTCACCTTATTTCAAGCAGTTATTGAAAGGGATTTATAACTCTTTGGACATGACACCCTTTGATTGCCGTAATGTTTCTTCCATGATTTTGACTGATTCTCAATATATTTTATGGGACTTAAGGTGGAGGTGCCTCCTTAACAAACTCATAGAGCATTATGCAGAGAGTCCTAATGCCTCTCTCACGCTTGCACATCTGAAGGGAGATCGTCCCCATGACTGGGTGGAAGATCAAGCTGATTTGCCGAGAGTATTCCTTGCTGACATTAAAGATGCAGCTAGAAAGGCACTTTTACATATTGAACCAGTGGGAAGCCCACAAGGTTCATATACACAAATAAGGCAAGGACCAACAGAGCCTTATGCTTCCTTAATAGACAAATTCAGGCTCTGGAACGTCAGTGTGATGACAATACTTCACACCCAATATTACTCCGTACTCTTGCGTCTGTAAATGCTAATAATGAATGTCAGTGAATTAGTAAAACCTTACCAGACTTACAACCAACTCTTTCTCAAATGATTGAGGCTTGTAGTAAAATCAGAACCTCTCAGCATATTGCCATGATTCAGGCTGACACCTTAGGGGAAAAGATAGGGAGAGCTATTACCAGTCAACCTGAGATGATGGATAAGAGATTTGCTGCTCAGACAGAAGTGCTGGATGACAGACTTACAAAAGCATTCTACTCTTGCTGTAAACTGTCCCAAAACAGTACCATGAGCCGATGCAGATGATATGCTTTCAGTGTGGCAAGCCTGGACATATAATGAAGAACTGTCCAGTGCCTATATAATCAATCAATCAATCGTTGTCCTAGATCTAAAAAGGGAAGACACTATGCCAGTCAGTGCCATTCTAGATATGACATAGATGGAAATCTACTTCCAGGAACTGTATTTCCCAGCGCAAGACGCCACCGCGCGACAAAACAAGTAGGGGCAGCTGTCCAACAACCAGAGCTAAAGTCCTTTGGAGACCAAGGCCACATACACTCAGCAGAATTGTTAAACACCTCCCAAGTGACCCCGACCTCTTGCCCCCTGGGTCATTCTGCACCTTGGCAGCTTCCAAATTAATATATTTTGTGCATGGCTTTCATTATACAATACCTACAGGAGTCACTTGGACAACCAAAAAAAGACAGGATTTTTTAATTATGGGAAAAAATGCATGTCACATCATAGGCTTTGTAGTTTATCCAACAATTGTTTCAGGGAATTGCCATGAAGAGCTTACAGTTTTAGCCCAAGCATTGCAACCACCACTAGTAATTCCTGCAGGAATGCAATTAGCCACAGCCATTGCAGTGCCTACTACAGCTGCATGCAGAGCAATTGAGGCCGAGGGCCAGCAACATTTAACAGAAGACTGATCTGACACCAGAGATTTTTTGGACAGAACATATTGGACGTGACAGACCACAATTGACTTGCAGCCTAATGCAAGGCAACAAAACAATTAAGGTTAAAGGCCTGTTGGATACAGGTGCTGATGTTACTATTATTTCTTATCTGTTTTGGCCAAAAGACTGGAAGCTGGTGACACCCCTGGATACCCTTACAGGTATAGGCGTTGCCACTCTATACCTACAAAGCGAATCTGTCATTGCAGTTAAAGGACCTGAAGGGAAGACAGCAGTTATTCGTCCTTTTGTTGTGAAGAAGCCCATTACAGTTTGGGGAAGAGACTTGTTATCTCAATGGGGAGTAAGACTGGAAGTGGATTTTTAGTGGGGGCCATGGATGCACTCACCACTCTAAAGCTGACTTGGAAAGCAAACAATCCCATCTGGGTGGACCAGTGGCCCCTGGAGAAGAAATTGAGTGCCCTGAAAATATTAGTAGAAGAACAACTGCAGAAAGGCTGCATCAAACCAACAAACAGTCCCTGGAATTCTCCAGTATTTGTCCTTCATAAGAAAACCTCCAATTCTTGGAGGCTGCTTCAAGATCTCAGAAAAATTAATGAGGTCTTTGAAGAAATGGGACCACTACAGCTCCGACTTCCCTCTCTTTCAATGATTCTGAGGGACTGGCCACTTGTGATTATTGATTTAAAAGATTGCTTTTTTAACATCCCACTTCATCCAGAGGATGCTCCTCGGTTTGCCTTCTCAGTCCTAAGTATCAACAAACAAGAGCCTTTGCAAAGATATCACTAGGTAGTTCTCCCTCAAAGATTAAAAAATTCGCCAACTATTTGCCAATGGTCTGTGGCACGAGCCTTGTCCCTGGCTAGATAGAAACATCCTCAAGCGAAGATTCTATACTACATGGATGATCTGTTGATTTCAGTGCCAACACGAAAGGAGATGGAGGAAGTTCGTGACAGTGTTGTTACAGAAATCCAAAATGCTGGACTTGAAATTTCCACATCATAAATGCAGGAAACTCTACCATGGAAATATTTAGGATGGAGAATGACAGAACGAACAATATTACCACAGAAAATACAGCTCCGATTTAAAATTAATACCTTGCAATCTCCTGGGAGAGATCAACTGGGTTAGACCTGTACTGAGACTCACAAATTATGAACTTTCTCCACTTTTTGATTTGTCAAGAGGGGACTGCAACATTACAACTCCAAGGACTTCCACACTTGAAGCTCAAAAGGCTGTTGAGAAAGCAGCAGAAGCCTTTCAGCAAAGACAAGCACACCCTTGTATAGCATCACAGCCTTTCTTTCTTGCAGTGTTAGAAGGGATGCAGTTGTATGGTCTCATATTTCAATGGGATGCTTCTGCAAAAGACCCTCTATTGATAATGGAATCAATCTTTTTACCTTACAGGTCACCAAAAACAATCTTTACAGCAATGGAGATGATGGCTCAGATTATAATCAAAGCTAGGACCAGATTGTTAACTATAGCAGGTCAAGATTTTGCAATAATTTACCTGTCTCTAAAGAAACAGTACTTTGATTGGGCATTACAAAAATCAGAAGACCTACAGATTGCCTTGTTAAATTATCCAGGTATTTGTTCTATTTATTTTCCTAGCCACAAGTTGTTGCAGGCAAAATTAAGTTTTAGAGAGAAACCCATGTTGTGTGAAGTTCCTTTAAATGCTATGATGTTATTTACTGATGGTTCGGGGAAAACACATAAGTCAGTAATAGTATGGCATGATCCAATAACCAGGGCTTGGAAATCAGATATACAAATAGTGGAAGGTTCAACACAGATTGTAGAACTTGCAGCAGTGGTCAGAGCATTCCAGCTTTTTCAAGAACCTTTTAATTTGATTACAGTTTCTGCTTATGTAGCTAGCATAGTTAAAAGGATTGAAGGGTCTGTTTTAAAAGATGTTAGTAATGATAATTTGTGCCATTATCTTACACATCTTTATACAATCATGCAAAGCAGAATTAACCAGTATTTTGTTTCCCATATTAGGGCTCATTCACCGCTTCCAGGATTTCTGACGGAAGGCAATTCCAGGGCAGACAAATTGACAGTAGCTATTGCAAGCACATCACCCAATATTTTTGAACAGGCAAAGCTGAGTCATGCCTTTTTTCAACAAAATGTACAGGCACTCATGCGAATGTTTCATCTCTCTAAAGATCAGGCTAAAGCAATGATAAGTACGTGCCCCAACTGTCAGTTAGTGCAACCCCCTGTTTCTACAGGAGCAGTGAACCCACGAGGGTTGCAGAGCCTACAATTATGGCAAACAGATATTACTAAGTACCCATCTTTTGGGAAATTGAAAAATATTCACGTCTCAGTTGACACCTTTTCAGGTGCAGTTTTTGCCTCCCTACACACAGGAGAAACAGCCAAGAATGCTTGTCAGCATTTTTTTGCAAGCATTTGCTTCACTAGGAGTGCCTCAAGAAGTTAAAACAGATAATGGTCCTGCTTATACAGCTAAACAATTGTCCACATTTTTGATGAGGTGGGGTGTTCGCCATACAGCTGGCATTCCTTATTCTCCCACAGGCCAGGCAATTGTTGAAAGAATGCATCTTTCCTTAAAACGTATTTTAGATCAACAAAAAGGGGATGCAGCACAAGTAACACCACAAATGAGATTAAGCAAAGCTCTATATGTTTACAACTTTTTAAACAGTTCTTTTGCAGAACCTGAACCCCTGATTTTTAGACATTTTTCAAATAGTACACATGCAAAATTAAAGGAAAATCCTTTAGTTCTAATTAGAAATCCAGAAACAGGACAAATTGAAGGTCCCATCCTTCTAATAACTTGGGTCAAGGGATTTGCTTGTATTTCTACAGGTTCCAGACCCAGGTGTATTCCAGCGAAGAACATGAAGCCATATCACGCAAGAAAACACGCTGAAAAACCCACAAGCAAAGAAGAAGGCACACAGACGTGAATTACGCAGAGAAGACTATTCTTGCCTGCAATCTCTTGCCCTCATCGCAAAGACTGAACTCTGGGTTTTATATTAGTGTAAAGAGTGTAGACGGGGTACTGCGAAGTTTTTAGGCAAGAGCATAGTGTAATCTGTGCTATACTTTTGCCTTCCTATTCTCAGAGAAGGATACAGGAAGGAATTTACAAAAGAATCAGAAAATGTCCAAATTTTAAAAATTGAAAGTGCACTAAGTACTTCTGTGCCCTATTGTTAGGTAATGCTTGAATAAGATTGGGAAATGACAATAAAATGAATATTCTTTAAAAATTCACCCAAAAATTAAAATTTAAGGAAAGAACCTCTTGCCTAAAATTATTTTAGTGAAACATGAAGTTTAATCAAATATTAAGTTTGTGTTTTGCTTTGTTTGCTTTTAGTTGTGTAGCTTTGCCAATTAGCCAGCCTAGAAAAAATGTTTGGGTCACTTTAGCTAATGTTTCAGGTTTAGATACTTTGTGTTTATCTACCACTACTCCAGAAAATCCATTCTCTACTTGCTTAGTCAGTGTACCAATAGAAACTTGGCCTATACCAGAAAAGATTGACAGGGCTATGCAAGGCACTTGCGCAGGATCAAATGTGTGGAATGTTTGGACTCTGGCTAATACATGGGAATGGTGGACTCCTTATCTTCCTAAAACTTCTGCCAAACCTCAGGAATTAGAACTCCTTGGTTCTGTAAAGTTTTTTGTCAAGTTCCATTATTCAGGAAAAAAATCAATCAGTAGTGAGAGATGTTTCTCTGCATCACCCTATGTATAAAATCCAATCTTTTTGGTGTAATGACACTTCTGAAGTTCCATCAACATTTAGTTCTGTTTCTCTTCAATTACCACAAGGGATATTTTTCATTTGCAGGGACAGAGCATGGCCTATTATTCCATCAAACATTAAGGGTGGTCCATGTAGTTTAGGGAAGCTTACATTAACTCCTAGTATGGGAATGACTGCCCACATGAAACACAGAGGAAAAAGATCATTTGTCCATCAATACGAATCAAAATGTAAGGATGATTCTGAACCTTGGGGCTTTGGAAAAAGGTTTGTAACATCACTTTTTATAACACCTCTTGCTTCAGTGGTAGCACTAAAGCAGTTAGATCAGTTGGGATGCTGGCTGAGTAAACAATCTAATGCTACGTCCCTTGCATTAAGTGGCTTCTTAGCAAATGTCAAAAGTGTTAGGCAGGCAACTTTACAAAACAGGGCAGCAAGATTTTCTTTTGTTGGCATACAGACATGGATGTGAGGATTTTGATGGGATGTGTCACCCTGATTTTTTAAGATTTTCTAAAGCCTTCTGAGTTTACATTCTTGTAGAAAACTTTCTCACACAACTTTCTGTAAACAACCTATTGTTTTGCATTCCTTCATAGAGGCGAAGAAAATTGATGTACTGGTAGTTTGTCCAGTGTCGTTGGAGAGGTGGCACGTTCACCCTCCAATCCACTGGCACCTTTGGAAAACTATAAATGTTGGAGTCAGAGGAAATAAAGTTAGTCTCTTCATCGTAACCATAGCTGTGGTGTGTCGTTTTTCCTTGTGTCCTCTAGTGAAATCTGGTGGCCGCTGGCGCGTACTACAGCTTAGGTCGGGTGAGAGTGTGCTTACCCCCCTGCCTTCTCTTTGGCGTTTTGCCTGCTGTTTTAGTGATGGAAACTGTAATGAACAGTTTCCATGTGTTCCCCAGAGACGCGGGCAGGGCCTTCTTAGTTCCCATGGCAAGACTAAAAAAACTACTAACTCTAGCTAAATACTGATATTGAAATGTTAATTAGCTAATTGCTCTGTTTGTTTTCTCTAAACTACCTGGAGATAACTGGCCTCCCACCCCCGGCCCCAACGCTGCCATTCTGGGACTAACATGCAAATTAAAAACCCTTAGGATCATGGGAGTATTTTTAGGAGATAAAAATAGACTAGTTAGGGTGTGAGAAGCAGGGAGACAGAAAGACAGAGAGAGCCCTAGTGCTACCACCACGGAAGGAGCGGGGACAGCTGTTGTTCTGGACTTCAGCAACAGACTCTGCACGCCACACCTCCTCATCCTCTGGCCACCAGTGTGCCACAAGGAAAGAAGAAGGGACAGCTGCTGCTCTGGACTTCAGCGACAGACTCTGGACGCCTCCTTCCTTTCAGCCACCTGGGAAAGCTACAACCGTGGGGGCGAGCTCCGTGTCGAGCCCCCTGCCCAGCTGATCTTTTAATAAAGAGCTGAACATTAATAAAGGCATTAGCCCTGTTCATTTCAGTTGAGGGCTCATCTGGGATAGCCACACCCGAAGAGGACCCCCAGACAGCTGGACAGCTCCACCAGCTGCTTCGAGGGACCCTCGGGAGTCGCTGGCTACCTTCGGACCCTAGGATCAGCATGAGACGAGCAACACAGAGGAGCGTCGGATTGGTAAGAAAAACCGGGAGACGAGCGAACGAGTGAGTTAGTGAGTGAGTGAGTGAGACGAGGGCCGGCAGCTCGGACCCCTGAAGTGAGAGGGACCTGCTAGTACCGTGTTTCCGGACTCCTGCGAAGGGGCCGGCCGGGAATGGGGGGAAGCGAGTGGAATACAGGAGTGACTGAGGTGTCTCCTTAGAAGTAAAGCAGGCCCTCCTCCGAGCATGTGGAGGTCCCCTAGGGGCAAAGTAAGTCCCTGGCAATCAGGGCAAGGGGAATGTCCCCAGCAGGGCAGGTGGGATGTGGATGTCCTAGAGGGCATGTCCCCGGCAGGCAGGATGGGATATCTGGGCAGGTGGGATGACTCTGGCAGGTAGGACGGGATGTCCTAGCAGGCAGGGGTTGCATGTCCCCAGCAGGCAGAGGGCATGTCCCTGCCAGGCAGAGGGCATGTCCCCAACAGGCAGGACAGGATAACAGGGCAGGTGGGATGTCCATGGCAGGCAGGGCTGGAGGTCCCTGGCAGAGCAGGTAGGGGAATGTCCCTGGAAGGCAGGGCAGGATGTCCCTGTCAGAGCAGGCATGAATCCGAGTAAGCAGAAAGGCAGGAAGGCAAGCAAGCTAAGCCTAGCAGGAGAGTCAGGCAAGGGAGCTTGGCTGGAGTTCGAGTGTAAGGCTCGGCAGGACGTTCGACCTTACCTCGTCAGGGCGATCAAGCCTCCCAAGCCTAGTAAGAAGGTTAGGCAAAAGCCCAAGTAAGAGTTTGGGTGGGACTTAGCAGGGGTACAAGCCTAGATAGTCCATCAAGAAGTTTAAAACTTAGGCCAAAGAACAAAAGAACAGAAGACAATAGATGAGAGTGTGACTAGTGATTGTCCTAGCCAAGAGACAATGCTAAGTGCCAAGAGGGTAGGACCAAGAGTGGGAATTTAGTTAAAAGAGATAAGTTTAGTCAAGTGATTCAAAATACTAAGTTGGGAGGGGCCAGATGAGCTTTAGCTGCCTGTCAGTATATTCCATTTTAGATAGAAGCACCATTTAAGGTATATATTTTTTTTTCTTCTTGAGGCCTGAAAATGGGAAAAGGTTATAGTAAAGGAGCAGATCCTTCCGAAGCAAAGAGAATTCCCCCTAACAGCCCCTTGGGGCAACTGTTAGACCAATGGGATTCTCGGGAGACCACGAAGGGTCTAGACAAGAGTAAGATGATACATTACAGTATACAAGTATGGCTGAAGTTGGAATTACAAGGAAAGTGGCCATGGTATGGAACCCGAGATCAGTGGATGTGTAATCAGTTAAACCAACACAAAAAAAAAAAAAACAAAAACCTGAGAGGACCTTGATATAGAACAACTATCTTATGCAGCTTGCTGGCTGGAGAATTCTATAAATAATGAGACTGAGAATATGCAAGTTAAAAAGAAATAGAGAGGAAGACAAAGAGAATAGAGAGGGGGAGACTAGAAAAATAAAGGAATAGGACCCCCTCGATTGCCTGCCCCCTTCTGCTCCTGTTACCTCTCCAACAGTTTCCCCAGTTGGTCCTTCAGCCCCTCCTATTGAGTCCCTGATTCCTTTCCCCCATTTTCCCACCTCTGTTTCATCGTCCCTTCCCCTAGTTTCCTCAACCATCTCCCCAACTCCCTCTTCCCCTTCTCCAGCTGGAGTTTCCTTGCCTCCTCCCACTTGGGAGCTGAGGCCACCCTTGCCCAGTGTTGGTTCACCACCTGGCATGCCCCCTCGCCTCCAGTGTCTGTCTCCACTACTATTTCCCTGCCTGGTGTCTTAGAAAAAGGGCCGTATTGTAGCACCTGATCCAAAGCACCAAGGGTGGAGGGGCTCTTTCCCGTTAGAGGGGTTCTTATGGGTAGAGCAGCTGGGGGAGTTAGGTTTGTGGATGCACCTTTGGCAGCTTCTGAAGTCCGGGGATTTGGGAAAGAGCTAAGAAATTTAGTGGAAGACCCCGTTGGAATACCTAGGCAGTTGGACCAATTTCCAGGGCTGAGTATTTGTACCTGGGGAGACCTGAGCTATTCTAAGCATTCTGTTCTTTCTGAGAAAGGTCCAGATGATCTGAGCGGCAGGGGTGAAGATATGGGAAAGAGAGGGTGGATTGGGGCCCCCAGGGAACCAGGGGATGCCCTTGGTGGACCCCAACTGGAGTCCTAGACAGGAAGAAGGAAGGCAAAACATGAGAGACTATAGGTCCCTCATGATAAGAGGGATCAAAGAGTATCCCTAGGGGAAGCAGGACGAAATTGGCCTTTGATGGTACTCAGGAGAAGGATGAGACCCCGGCAATTTGGCTTAACCGACTAAAATGAAATTTCCAGTTATATTCAAATATAGACCCAGATAGCCCAGAGGGTCAAGTCCTCTTAAAGGTCTAGTTTGTCACTAAATCCTAGCCCAATATTAGACAAAAACTAGAAAAGATAGAGGACTGGCAAGAAAAGAACATGAATGAGTTGCTCAAAGAAGCCCTAAGAGTGTATTTAAGTGTGGAAGACAAAAAAAGCCAATAGCCTACCTCTCAAAACTACTAGACCCAGTAGCCAGAGGATGGCTAACTTGCCTGCAAGTAATCACAGCAGCAGCTATTCTGATAAAAGAAGCCCAAAAATTGACCCTGCAAGGGAAATTTAAAGTACAAACATTTACTAGTGATCGTAGATCACCTCACTCACTGGGTGGAGGCTTTCCCAACCAAAAAGGAAACCGCGCAGAAAGTTGCAAGAATATTCTTAGAAAACATCATACCTCGGTACGGGCTAGTCAGTAACATTGACTCGGACCGAGGTCCATATTTTGTCGCTCAAACTTTACATCAAGTAACAAAAGCCCTGGGGATAAGGTGGAGATTGCACACCCCATGGCATCCTCAGAGCTCTGGAAGAGTGGAAAGGATGAATAGAACTCTTAAAAATGTGATAACTAAATTAATTGAAGAGACAAAGATGAATTGGCTGAGGTGTTTACTTCTAGCTCTCTTGCGCATCAGAACAAGACCTCGGTCCAATATAGGGGTCTCTCCCTATGAAATTATGTTTGGACTCCCTTTTTTAATCACCCCTTTCAGTACAGCAGATTACCTGGAAGGGGAGGCAGCAACTCAGAAATATTTAGAGGTCACAAGAAAATCCCTAGAAGGCCTCCGAAAGAATGGGTATCTCCCCCAAACTTCCCCTCTGGTTGCCAATGCCCACAACATCAGTCCCGGGGATTGGGTGTTGATAAAGTCCCGGAACACCACCACTCTATTAACCCCCAAATTCAAAGGACCTTTCCAGGTGCTACTCACCACACACACTGCGATGTGAACCCAAGGAAAAAGCTGGACCCAGGTCACCAGAGTCAAAGGACCAGTGCCACCCCTGGACACCGGACCAGACCCAACAGTGTCACCCGCCTCCTCTTGTGCATGGACAGTAATTAAGAAACCAGAGGACTTAAAATTAACTTTAAAGAAGACTTGCGAGAGACTGATATACAGTAAGGTGTTAAGAACTGTTTCTGAGTTAAAGTACCATAGTAAAGGTTTAATCACTTTGTAATTGTTTAATAAGAATAAGTGTCCTTTAGCCAAAGGAGTTAATTGAAAAAAAAAATTAATTAGAATATTATTAAGTCTTACTCAGTTTCTAAAGAACAGGAGAATTACCATCAGACATAAGTAAAAGCATACAAATGCCAAAAAGAAGTTAGCCCTCAAAAGCCAAAGACTCTAAGTTGATGCGGGCTTAAGCCCGATCAAAGAAATAGAGGAGGGATTTGTAAGGAACAGTTTCCACGTGTTCCACAGAGACGCGGGCAGAGACTTCTTAGTTCCCATGGCAAGACTAAAAAAACTACTAACTCTAGCTAAGTACCGATATTGAAATGTTAATTAGCTAATTGCTCTGTTTTCTCTAAACTACCTGGAGATAACTGGCCTCCCACCCCCCCCCCCCCCCCCCCCCCCCGCTGCCATTTTGGGACTAACATGCAAATTAAAAACCCTTAGGATCATGGGAGTATTTTTAGGAGATAAAGAGGACCATAATTCAAAAACTAAACACAGTAGAGGGGTCTAGACAAATGCCTTAGCTGAGGAAGAGGGAAACACATCCCCTGATTGACTTTTTTCCATCGCCATCACCCAAAAAAGAATAGACTAGGTTAGGCTGTGAGAAGCAGGGAGACAGAAAGACAGAGAGAGCCCTAGTGCTACCACCACGGAAGGAGCAGGGACAGCTGCTGCTCTGGACTTCAGCGACAGACTCTGCACGCCTCCTTCCTTTCGACCACCTGGGAAAGCTACAACCGTGGGGGCGAGCTCTGTGTCGAGCCCCCTGCCCAGCTGATCTTTTAATAAAGAGCTGAACATTAATAAAGGCATTATCCCTGTTCATTTCAGAAACCTCTATGGGTTTCATGATGGAGTCACTGCTTTTGGACCTTTGAAGGGATCTCCTTGAGCGGAAACGTGTTTCCGCTTCCTGGAGTGATTTTGAAAGGCTGTTTTTGTGAGCAAGGCAGCAAGTGTTCTTTTCCGACCCTGCGGAGGCACTCTCCCGGGAGACGTGGTCTCTCATGGGAGGCAGTCTCATGGACGCTCTGTTTGATGATTGCTCTGTGGACGTTGGGCCATTGCTGGTGCAATGGAAAATGTTAGACACGGTTTGGCAGGCGTCTGAATTTTGTAGCTCTCGGAGTTCTCTGGGGGAACTGTCCGTCTCGGACGTGGACGACTGGGAATTTGAGTTTCTGCAGGATGCAGGCGCTTCCCCTTCTCCCCGAGACGGTGAGCTGGAAGATGGCTCCTCCTCTGGGGTGGATCGGGCTCCCAACCCGCTGGCCCCGAGCGACCGGTCGGTGGACGGAGCCCCGCAGGCTTCTGGGGGCTCGGTGGAGCCGGCTCGGCCGCCTCGCCTCGCCCCGCCCCGCAGACGCAGTGAGCCGGGGGAAAAATCACCCTCTCTTTGTGCCTTCCCGGTGCTCGGGGGCAAGGGGGGGCCCTTGGATCAGCCCCCACCTCTGATTGCGTCTGACTCGGTGACGACGCTTTGTCCGAATTGTGGTGTTTCAAAGACATAGCCCCTGGGGACGGTGGGAGCGGGCTCGCCCGCTTCGGCCTCAAATTCGTCTTCTGGGGGGAGGTCGTCTCCCATTTCTGAACCTGTGCAGCCTGCTGGGCATGCGCAGGTAGTGGAAGCCATCGAAGGCGGGGCGTTGGTCGATGTTCCATCAGGCCCCGCCCCAGCAGGCGGGCAGCCCGCCCCGCTCTGCTCGGCGGGGGCGGTGCCCACTGTGCAGCTGCGTGTCACGAGTCCGACGCTCCTTGGGGGCGTGCCGGACTCCCTTATGTCGTCCCGCTGTAACATGGCTCCGCGCGCCGTGTCTCTCTCTGCGCCCCACCCCTTCCCCGTGCCAGGTTTGCGGTCCGCGCTGGCGCCTGTGTCCGCCGCGGTGCCCTCTGCCAGCGCTGCGGCGGACGGCACTGCTGAGGTGCCGGCTGGTTCGGCTCCTCCTCCCCCGCCTGCCGCAGGGGCTGATGCTGTGGCGCGGCGGGGCGCTGGGGTGTTTACCTTTAGCGTGACTGCTGACACGGCCGGCGGGAAACCGGTAGGTCCCCATGGCCGCGGACCTCCCTGTTGGCTTTGTGGACCCTCCTCGCCTGCCAGATGACTGTGTGTCCGAAGGACCACGGGCGGTTTTGGCAGGAGGTCCTATATAAGGCTGAGGAGATGTGCGACTCTGCCTCCTCGCAGCATCTGCAGGATCGCTGAGGAGGCTCCTCTGGCTCTGCTGATGCTGCGGGGGTCGTGGTGTCAAGTGATGTTGCACCACCTCGCAGTCAAGTGGCTGCCGCTGTCCCTGTCGAGTCCACAGGATGGGACACGGCAGGTGATGCAACCTTACCAGGGGGTCCCCAGGCTTTCCCTGTGCTTAGGGGCATTACTCACAATACCCATCAGCCTTTATCGTTTAAGATACTGAAAGAAATCTGTGATACCTTTGCCCAGCATGGTGTTGGGTCTGCTGAAGTTATGCAGACGCTCTGAATGCTTGTTGCTGAGCTGCTGACACCTTCTGACATCTGTTCTGTGGCACATGCTCTTTTTGACCCTGTGCAGTTTGATGTTTTTGAGGCCAAGTGGGCTTCTTTGGCAGCCAGCGCAGTGCAAAGGAATGCTACGCGGGGGCCGCAGGATCCCAGGCATGTGGTTGGCACTGACATGTTGATGGGCACAGGCAATTATGTTGATCCTCAGGGGCGAGCTGGATATGATCCCCTCGTGCTTGACCAGTGCCAGACGCTAGGCTTGGCAGCACTGGTTCAGACCCTGGAAATGGCTGCTCCGCTGGAGCCGTTTGTGACCATTGTCCAGGGGGTTGATGAGCCTTTCATGAAATTTGCAGGGAGGCTGACTGCCCCTGTGGAGAGGCAGTTGGCAGATCCTGAGGCAAGGAGAGTTGTGCTTGCGAACCTTGTTAGGAGCAACTGTAACGCAGACCTGTAAGAGAGTCATACGGGCTCTTCCTGGTGGGGCTACTGTCTCGCAGATGGCAGAGGCCTGTGCAGACCTCAGCCCCTTGGTTCAAAAGATGGCTCCCTGGGCTACTGCTGCACAGCCGGTCTGGGCGGTGCCGCAGGGCTGGCAGCAACAGCAGGGGAATGCTCAGTCCAGCACCAAATGGGGGAAGAAAGCGCAGAAGGGAAAATTTCCCATGTTCTTGTGTGGCCAGTGTGGAAGGCCAAACCATATGTCAAATGCCTGCAAGGCAGCTGCTCATGCTAATGGCCAGGCACTGCCAGGCCCAGGAAACAGGAAGCGGAGCGCGAAGGGGAAGCGCGCCCAGACACAAGTTCCTCTCCAGACCCCGGAGCCCATGGAGGTTTGCTCAGCCAGCTTGCAGCCAGCACCCATGGCTCAGCAGGTGTGGATGTCTGCACAGCAGCAACAGTTGTTTTAGAATCTTGTAAGATACACAAGGTACCCCTGGATGCCTTTGGTCTTTGGGTGGGGGGCATGAGTGCTCTCCATATGGGGAGGTCTAGCGCCTCCCTTCAGGGCATCATTGTGCACCCGGGTCTCATTGATGCAGACTTCACAGGGCAGATTTGTGCAATGGTTTCCACACCCACCCCCCCGTCACGATCCCAAAGGGGACACGGCTTGCTCAACTTGTACCTTTGAAGTCTTCTGTTTGCAGGACAGCTGACCAGTTGCGTGGGGCTGGCGGTTTTGGGTCCACTGGGCTGCCTCAAGTTCACTGGACCGCTGTCCTGTCCAAAGACCGTCCCGAGATGCTGTGTACCCTGTCCATCCCTGGTGCAACACCGTCGGAGATCCGCCTCCGCGGGCTTCTCGACAGCGGTGCTGACGTCACGGTTCTCTCCCTTGCCACCTGGCCTCCAGATTGGCTCCTGAATCCAGTGGAGACGTCTGTCGCAGGACTGGGGGGAACGGTGCAATGTTACGTGAGCCAGCAGTCCGTGCTGGTGACAAACCCGGAGGGACAGACAGCCTGGGTTAGGCCTCATGTTACTTCTACTCCTGCTAACCTCTGGGGCAGGGATGTTCTGTCTGCATGGGGGGTGTGCATCGGGACAGGTTTTTGATGGAAGCCGCTGCGACGAAGGGCACAGAGTGTCCTACGCCTCCTATATGGTGGCTGGTGAACACACCTGTTTGGGAGAAACAGTGGCCCCTCCCTCAAGATAAATTGATCGCCCTTCGAGATCTAGTGCAGGAGCAGTTGGACCAGGGTCATCTGGAGCCTTCTACCAGTCCCTGGAACACTCCAGTCTTCTGCATCAAGAAGAAATCTGGGAAATGGAGGTTGTTACAAGACCTCCGAAAGGTCAATGCTGTGATGGAGAGCATGGGAACACTGCAGGCGGGCATGCCATCGCCTACCATGCTTCCTGCAGATTAGCCGATCTTCAACGTGGATTTGAAGGATTGTTTCTTTACAATTTCTTTGCATCCCGATGACAGGCCAAAATTTGCCTTCTCGGTGCCAGCAATCGACAATGCTGAGCCCGTATGGCGATATCAATGGAGAGTTTTGCCCCAGGGGATGCGCAATTTCCCGGCCATATGCCAATGGTATGTGGCTCGTGCCTTGTCTGGAGTTTGCAAGCAGTTTCCTGATGCACGGCTGTATCATTATATGGATGACATTTTGGTGGCTGCTTCCACCCATGTAGCAGGCAGAGGCCCTGCAAGGCCTCCCTGGCGGTCACTCGCCTAAGATAAGAAATGCATAGTTATGATGAGTGGACCAAAGTAGCCCCTCTTCCACCCTCGGACCCTTGTCATCTCTCTGTAAGGCTGTAGGTCATATTCTCCTCAACCCTGGCCATTGGACAATTTCCAACACCCCAGTATCCTATATAAACCCCCATCTCTGCCCAGTTCAGCAGAAGAGCTGTCACTGGAAACCTTCGCAGGAGCTGCCAATAAAAGACACCGCTGCGGAACTCCATACAGACTTCTCCTTTCTCTATCCCTGCATCTGCCGAGGCACTTGCGAGCACAGAGCGAAATCACTAAGAGCTGAATTCACCAGAGCTGAAATCACTCCAGAGTTGTTCGATAAGTTGCCTGTGGCTGGGAGCTAGCCTGGGGGACCCAGAAAGGCTGAGCTGATTAGCACAGCACTATCCGGGACACCTACGGCAGCGACTGCCCAGGGGGCCGGACGGACCCCTGGGACCCCAGGCCGCCATACGTGGCTGCCCGAACGGGAGTACTGGCATCCTGGCACCCCTGAGAGCAGCATTCCTCGTGGATCGTTACTGCCTTGGGCCCACCACGACCCTCCGAGGGTAACTTCTTCGTTATAGAAGAAGTTATCTGGAAGAGGTGTCCAATGAACCTGCATATCACCATCTGGGACGAGCTCCTCAGAAGTTGGACAGCAGACCACCCACCCAGCAGCCTTGGACCCACATTTGGCTGAAAAAAGTGTAAGTTTAAAACAGCCTTTCTGCGCGCTTTTATCTCGGGTCCCTTTTTGGTTTTTTTTTTTCTTTTTTTTCTCCTTTTTACTGCTGGGGGGGAAGGGAACTATACAGCAATGGGATCAAAAAGTAGTAAATTAAAACGATCCCAGAACGAGAGAGATTTTTATTTATAAATCCTAGAAATCCTAACTGCTAACGGCTTTTCTTTCTCTAAAGGCAATCTTTCAAAAACTGACTTGAAAAAATTTATAACATGGATCCTTTCCCAGTTTCCAGACACTAACACAAACATGATCGGTTCAGACTCTTTTTGGGACTCAGTAGGGACAAGAATATATGCTTTCCAAACTAATGAAAACTTTTCTGTAACCAAATTTTTACCTCTGTTTCACTTAATTACTAAAGTGGTGGAAAAAACCAGCACAAGCAGCTCAACAGCAGCTGAGGAAATTCCACCCTTATCTCCTATACCAGTTCCTTCAAATGCTAATTTGCCAGATAACAGCCCTCTCTCAGCCACTTTACCCCTTCCTGGGATGGGGAACAGGGAAATCGCACTGCTCCCACCCACCCTCTCTGCACCCGCGGGGTCTGTGGAATCCACCCATCCCTCCGCCCCCCCCTCCCCAGACGCGGCAACCGCGGATTCAGCTCCCTCGGTTATGCAATGCACGGCACGGTGCGTGCACTGCCCCCCCACCCCATGTTTGGGTGTAATAGCGTCGGTTTCGATCGGGTCCGCCCCACCTTGCTCCAACACTGCCGTGCAGCCCGCCATGCTCCCCCGCCGCGTCTCCTCCTACCCCCATAGCCGTGCCTCTCCCCCCTGCTGCCATGCCCCCCAACCCCACCGCCTCCTCTCCCCCGCTTTTCCCTTGCCTGCATTCCCAAGCACTGCATCCAACCACCCACCCACAATGTCCCCCTAACGGCATCTCCAAGACCCCCCCATGGTGGCACCCCACTCCTCCACACACCGCAGCCCTGCGCAGGCTGCACCTCACGTGGCGCTGCCATTACCCCCCCCACTGCTGCATCCCTCTAGCCAAGCCCAGCCAGCTGCCCCCCTACACTCTGTCCAGTCCCCTACACCCCTGCAAATTGTCGCTCCAACATGTCCAAGAAAGCATAGAGCACCTCCTGATCACTCCCACTCCTCATCTGAGGACAGTGAGTCTGAATCTGACATAGAGGAAATTGATCCATGGGCTCTAATTAAAATGGAAGCGACTCGGGCAGGGGATTGGGAAGTAGCCCAGAGAATTACTGCCTTCCCAGTAATTTATATAAAGGGGAAGAGAGGAGGGACCACTAGAACAACGTGGGAACCTAACACAAATAAAGAACTGATACAACTACGAAATATAGCCAAAGAACATGGTAGAAGTTCACGTATTTTCAGAAATTTCCTTGAAGCCCTTTTTTCAGCACATGTCCTGGTCCCTCACCACCTTAAAAACATTGCCAACTGCCTTCTTTCCCTGGCAGAATATATGCTATGGGAAAGACAGTGGAAAAGGCAATTAAAAAAACAATCAGACACCTATGCTCAATGTGAAAAATGCATATTTTATGATTGGCTTTTCGCAATAGTTACAATGAATATTATATGTGTAATGTTGGAAAGTTATGCTGTATTAATTCTCTCAAGTAGTGTGTTGAATGTATTTTTAGGTTATAACACAATGTTAAAATAGAAACTATACTATGTAAGATACTTTTTAACTAGCTCAAGAAAGAGATGAGATAATCAAGGAATTCTTCGCACGAAGATAACAATTACAGAAACCCCTAGTTTTCCAGAGGAGAGGAATTTATGGCTTTCCTTATCAACAGAAACTAACTTCTTCAAGCCTGACTTAGACTCGAAGGCACCTGGGAATTAACAGAAACTTTTTGACAAGTACCAGATGAATTTCTTGTTTTAAATAAAATATATGTATAATCATGAAGTGTTTTGTATATACAACAGGCTATTGCTTTTAAGGCTATTCCTTTGTTCACAAGGCATGCTTGTCGTGGCTTAAGTGCCCGAGAGCATCCGGACGTCCGTAATTCTTTGCTTTTTATTGTTTTGTAATTGTCCTAACTCTAAATTTTTATTACTCTAATTGTATTACTATTTTTATAACCATTTTATTATTATTAAACTTTAAAAATTTTAAAAACCAAGTGATTGGCGTTTTTCACACTCAAGATGCAAATAGGCCATATTTTACAGTCCAACAGCTGGCTGGAGAAGGGGATTTACAGAAACCCTCTGACCAAGCTGACACCTTACCTAAGGCAGCACTACAAGACTTGGCTATTGCAGCAAAAACCTCCTTGCTTCTTACCCCAGATGACTCTATCCCTACCCAGCACTTCTCTAGTATTAAACAAGGAGTAGATGAAAGCTTTATCAAGTTTGTAGACAGAATTAAAGATGCTCTGGAAAAACAGAGAGCACAGAGGCAAGAAAAGAACTGTTGTGCAAGCTTGCCTTATCAAATGCAAATTAACAATGTAAAACAATTCTGAGGGCCCTACCCTTGGATACAGAACCCACCATAGAGCAAATGGTGGAAAGCTGTACACGTCATCTGTCCACTGAAAACACAGTGGCCCAAGCAGTCTCTAAGGGTATTGCAGAAGGAGTTTCTGCTGCATTTGCAGTAGTGACTTCCAAAGACCAGGCCCGCTGCTATCACTGTGGGGAATTTGGACATTTTATAAAGGACTGTCCAGACAGGTCACCTACCCAAAACCCCCGTAACACCTACCAAAGACCCCAGAATCCACAGCGCTACCAGCAGTGTTCGGGAAACTTCCAGCAGAGCGCGGCCAGGCCCCACGCAAAGACAACAAATCAAAAGCCATCCAGATCCAGTCACGCATCATCCCAGCAGATTCCAGGCCACCTGGAGAGGATCCAACCCACAGAGTGATACAGATGGGAACACGGCGCCAGTTGGTAACTGCTTTGTCCATTGACTTTAATAATAAGGATGTTTATCGTGTTCCCACAGGCAAGCATGGGCCAAAAGGTGGTCCCTTTGACATTTTAATCATAGGGGACACTCTCCATGGCCCAGAGGAAATCTTTGTCATTCCAGAGGTACAAACAGTGCACCCGGGACAAGAAATCTCTGTTCAGCTGTGCCGCACGGACTTACAATTTTTTCTTTCAGAGGGAACTCCAATCACACAAGCCTTTCTACTCCCAAAGAATCACAGGGAACAGCTTCCTCTCAACCCTACAGCAATGTGGGCACAAGTTGTGGGACCAAGTAAGCCTACCATTGAGTGCAGTCTATCCTGCAGAGGAGAGAGGATCCACCTGTCAGGGATGCTGGACACCAGTGTGGACGTGACCATCATCACTCACTCGGAATGGCCAGCACACTGGGAACTACAACCGGTAGCAGGAATGATTTCAGGGATTGGTAGAGCCACAGTGTCCATGTGGTCCATGTGAAGCAAGCACAGCATCCTCGTCGAAGGGCCTGAAGGCAAGCTGGCAACTATCTGCCCATTCGTGGTAAGAGCCCCCATCACCCTTTGGGGCAGGGATGTTCCATCCAAATGGGAGGGCCTCCCTACGTATTCCCAGTCAGGATTTCTGACTGGGGCCACTGAAGAGTGCACACTACCAGATACCCCTCAGCTCACCTGGAAATGCCAAGACCCGATCCCGTCCTGGGTCCGCCCCGCTCTTATCCCCCCCGAGGCTGGCCCTCCCGGGTTCTGTGGCAACGCCCTGCTCTGACACAAGTGTCCCCCCGCTTTGCTAGGGTCCCCTCCGGGACCCCTGCCGCCGTTCCTGCTCGGATTTCCGTGTTTGGCGTCATCAGTGCATGCTCGTCGCATCCTGCTGCCGCTGCTGCCGGCTCGGCACGGCTCAGCTCTGCGCCCGCCGTCGACGCATTCTGCCTGGGCGGCCGGCCAGTGCTCACCGCCGTGGCCTGCTCTACTGCGCACGCCATGGTCCCTGTGCCCGGTGCGCGCGCCTCCACTGCTGCCGCCCCCGCCACTGCCATCCCTTCTCCTGCCACGTTCACGCGTGCCCTGGGCGGCTTCGCCAGCGTCCGCTGCATGAGTATCCCCCGCGCGCCCCCCGGCACCTGCCATTATGGGCGCTGGTCCCGTGTGCATTTCTGCCGCGATTCCACCAACCCCCATGGTCTCCCCGGCTGGCCCTGTGCTATTCCTGTGTTGTCACAGCTCCCTGAGAGGCTGTTCTTGCCCTTCCCCCACGACCCCCGCCACCACGGAGCCCGGTTCCACCCCTGCTGTCCCCAGCACTGTCTGTATCTCTGGCCCCCCCCTCTCTGCCTGTGTTCCTGGGAAAGGCTCCTCGAACTCAGTGGGGAAGATATTTCCTGGGACTAGCTGAGATGTGTGAGGAAATCCACTGGTTGATAATGCCCCCTGCACCCCTTTAATTGGTGTCAGGTCCTACTTCCCCCCTGATTTTCCAGGGGCTTCCCTCACCTGCCGTTTGCAAGACGATGGCCCCCCCCACCCCTTTGGTGGGAGTTTCAACCCCTCCTGCCTTTTCAGGAGGATCCCCCACCTGCCATTCACAGGGCGGTCCCTCCCCCACCCCCCTGGTGGGAGTATCAGCTGCCTGCTTTTCGCAAACAAACCCCGCGGAATTCTTTGAAATTTCTTCCATTGCTTCCAGCATTGCTCTGGCTGGAGCCAAAGACTTCACGGTCGTTTCATCTCCCTTTGTTACTAAATCATAAAGATGCCTATTAACTTCCTGCCAAAATCCTGGCTCAAATATCACCCTGGGATCCAGCCCCCCCCACCATGTTCTTATTTTGACTGATCTCACCAAGAACTGCGATGTCTGCAAAGTTGCTCCGGAGATTTTCCTGGTCTCTGGCCAGCAGATAACAGGTGGAGGAGATCCCGGATCCTTGAACCGCCTCTGTTCCAGTCCGAATTTGCAGTGGTTTGCTCTCTGCAGGGGTTCAGGCTGTTGTCTTCAGGATTTTTCTTCTCAGGCTAAGGTTCGATGTCTGATGTTCTGTCCAGCTGGTGAAGTAGTCCTTTGGGTGGCTCTGCCCACCCACAGGGATGCCAATATGTGGATGTCTTCTCTCTCAGGGTTCCTATAGGTCAGGGTGACCCCAAGAGAGATCCGAAAGGAGTTTTTGCTTCCTTAGCCCGAACGTCGCTGAAGAAGAGGTCTTGGAATGCTTCCAGTTGCTTTTTCAAGGTTGTTTATTATTTCATATCTACAATATTTTCTCTCTGACCTGCCGAGATCCTCTCAGCAAGATAGCCATGGCATTCTGCTCTGCCCTGTCGGGCGGTGTTTACCTTTTGTATCAAAAGTTACGTATACTATGTTTACAATTTATTACCAATACCTAACATTTATGTTGGACAGTGTATCCCTACCTTAAACCAATAGAAAAGTGTCACTATCACAGCAAGACATGGAGGACAAGAAGAACAAGAAGACGGTCAGGACGCGCCCAAATCCCTCCATCTTGTCCCCTGAACCCCTTATCTTAAAATCCCAAAATTCTACTTTTCCACCCTGTGTTAGTTCAAATATCACAATACTAAAACCCTTGTGACTTGTAATTCCTCATACAGAGCTGGCCGTTTTCCACTTCATGCCAGGGTTTCCGAGACCCCTGCCAGGGTCTTGAGACAACCAGAGCAGCCAGAGGGATTCCTGGACTCCGACATCTATGTCCCTTATAACAAGGGATCAGAGGGTTCCAAGGGGGATAAGGCATCAGTCGCTTCACTTTTCTCTGGCCACTTCCCTCGCCAGAGAGTGGAAATGCAGATAGAGCTACAGCACTTGTTTCATATCAGGTGATATATTTAATGTGTGTCAGTTTCACTCTGTTTTCTCACCATGCTTTGTCCTTCACCAGCCAGGTCCCTCTTAGGACAATGGAAACAGGGTTCTGGACTCCCACTTGCTTCGTGCCTATGGCATGTCTCTTTCACACTTTCATTCACACTCTTTCAGACAACATAAGAGGGTGTTTAGGGAGGTGTTACCCTAGCATCTAAAAGATAGCAACCCACAATTGGACAAAACTCCCAAGCAGGTTGTCACTGTTCTATATCTTCCAAAACCTGTTCACAATACCCTGACTTCTGCAGATGTTAATCAATCCCTGTGGGATTGTGTTTCTAGTTCTCTAGGAGAGGGTGATGCAGGGCTGAGCACATTCCCTTTCATAGGCAAGGAATAAACGATGTTGCACTGACAGACTTAATGCATGAACACACACAATATAATACCAGACTTAATTAAAAAACCCTAAACCAGCTCCCAGTCTGAATTCTAGCCACATTTAATTAATACTAGTAAGTCTACCACTCCCTACCTGCAGGACTTCAACCTGTGTCGGTGGGACTCTAACCCACTGAGGGGACTCTAACCCCTGACCCAGGACTACATAAATGAGACTTTAACCCACTTGTACAATCCACCTGTGGGACTTTAACCAATGCCGTGTGAACAAGCCGTGCAGGTGGAACTCGCCATCTTACGAGTGTTACTTGTACTGTGGCCAACTGTCGGGATCTGTGATATTTAAATGCTCCTGAGATTGTAGAAAGTCTCTGTCTTTCAGCCCCACTGCCAAAGAAGGAGTCGTAATTCGTCTGTGTTGGTTATCAAGGTTGTTTATTTCTTCTTATCTAAAATATTTTTTCTCTGACCTGCAGCAGGTCTGTCTTGCAGGACAGCAAGCAGGACTCTGCCCCTCAGTGGGATGTTACAAACATTATATACTAGAAACTACGTGTGCTATATTTACAATAACATACCAATATCTATCACCCATGTTGAACAGTGTGTCCCCAGCCTAAACCAATAGAAAAATGCCAACACCACAGTGAAACATGGAAGGCATGAAGAAGGACAAGGCACGCCCAATTTTCCTCCATCTTGCCCCCTTTGAACCCCTTATCTAGAATCCTAAAATTCTACTTTTGCACCCATGCCACACTAATTACTACTTATATCAAACACTCAGAGCTTGTAATTCATCCTGTAAGATTGAAAACTCTTTTTCAAGGACAGAGATCAGAGACAGTGTCTCTCAGGGCTCTGTACAGGGGGGTTTCTGACCCCCTGCCAGGGTCCCAGACTTTCCAGGGCAGCCAGAGAGGGATGCCCTGGATTCCCACAGCCAACAAATGTAACAAATGCAGAAATATTATTAATTCATTTTTCATATGACATACCTCAGGTCCTTGTCTATCCCCACGTAGATCCCTGGTCCATGGAGTCTCCTAGTCAGGCTCAAAAGAGCCTGGGGCACCCAGGTGAGTCCTCTGGCCCTGGGGTCTCACAGTTGCATAGAGGGTCTCCTGCCTGGCTTGCCAAACAGAAACAAAGGTCAAGAGACAAATAATTCTTGTCTGTTAAAAACTTGCTTATTAGGCCAGCTAAGAGAGTGTTTTAGCCCATGCTCTACAAAATGCTTCTCTGTTCTATATAGATTTCAGTGGGTTTCCATAGCATTTTTACTACATTTCCTTATTTCCTTTTTTGGTTAGAATTCAATAAACATCAGTTAGGTATACATTGTGTCAAGCTACTATATTTTTAACTTACTGTTCATGCAAAACCAGCCAGTCTTCCTTCTCTCTTCCCTGCACGGGGTATTGTAGGTACACAGTTTGTGGTAATTGGGAGTGGGGCTGTGGCTGAGCCTCATCCCTACAACTGTGGGCTACAACTGTGAAAAGCAGGTGAACAGTATTGAAAGCAATGAGACATGGAGTGCTGAGGTGTACTGACCAATCATGAAAGGGAACAGAAGGCAGACAGGTGCAATGCATGAACGATGAAGGATATAAAAGGTTGGGCTAAAGAACAAGAAGGGTAGATGTTTGAAGCCTTCTGATGTGGTATGGTGTTACTCTGTATGGGTTGAAACCTTTTGAAATTGTATGGTGGTACTCTGTGTATCGTGGTTGTCTTGACCGTGGCATATGCTGTGACAGGTTATAGGTATGCATTACATCCAGCTGCTTGTCTTCCTGTTTCACCAGTTTTGCTTACTAAATTCCCTGCCCATTGTTAGCTATTCTGGTATACCAAATTTAAAGTTATTATTTTGTTAGGTTATAGTAATGTCAATACTTTAATTCATATGTGTTAATTAGAAGCTCCTGGTTTTACCTCCTGCCACAGCAGCACCCTCTGAAGCCCTGGAAGGGTGCTCAGCAGCAGCAGCCACAGCACAGAAAGGGGGTCTGGTATGGCCCACCTTGCCTGCTTCATCCTCACACTGCTTCACGTTGCTGCTGCTGCTGTGGGATGTGATGGCAGTGCAGCTGCGCCACTTGGCTGCTCAGCCCAGTTCTGGCGCATGGCTGTGGGCTGGCTCTGTAGGTTTTATGATGCTCTTCAAGAGGGCAAGGATCTGTTCAGCATGTTTGATTTCATTACCTTGAGCCTTCAACAGTCCTTTCTCCCTCCAGGTAGCTCCATGGACATGGACAACACTAAATGCATATTTAGTGTCAGTCCATATATTTACCTTCTTTCCTTCACTCAGGTCTAGGGCCCTCGTCAGTGCAATCAGTTAAGCTTTCTGTGATGACACATCTGCTGGCAGGGCCTTTGCCTCAATCACCTTGTTCTGGGTTGTTACTGCATAGCCTGTCATTCACATATAATTTCTCATGAAGCTGCTTCCATCTGTAAAAAGCTCCCAATCAGGATTGTCTAGGGGCATGTCTTTCAGGTCTGATCTGCTGGAATAGACCTCCTTGTTTGTCTGCAAAACAGTCATACTCAGGCGCATTGTCAATTAAGGCAAAGGACAGAAACATGGCAGGGTTAACAACAGAAGTTGTTTTCAGGGTAACAGCACCCTGTTCCAACAACAGTGATTGATATTTAAGCATCCGGTCTCCAGACTGTAGCAGCATGTGGCTATAGTGACGATCGTGATCCAGGGAGGCCACAACGACAACAGGGAAAACAGATGAGACAAGTTTCTGTTGTTCAGCAGGAGAGTCTATTTTATTTTCCCCTTCCCCCCCCCCCCCCGTGCTGGGGGGAGCAGAGGACGGAGGCCCGGGAGTCCTAGCAAAGCCCAGAGCGCCGAGAGCAAAAAGGAGAGCGGATGCAGACCCAGGGCTGTGGGGTTTTATCAGATGTCCCATGGGAGGAGTCTTAAGATCAGATTAGAGCCTCTTTGGAACGGGGAGGCTCCACACCAGACAGCCAACGACCTCCCTTTTGTTCGAGTACAACTCCTACAGCATGGGGTAGATACACTACAATGTCTTGCCCAAGTGTGAGTTTCCAGGCTTCTTGAATCAAGATGACAGTAGCCACCATGGCCTTCAAACAGCCAGGCCACCCTTGGCTAACATTGTCTAACTGTTTGGAAAAAAAAGCCACAGCCCTCCGTTGATTTCTGAGGCACTGTGCCAGTACCCCCAAAGCAACATTCAGTCACTCAGATGTAAAGAGTTGAAAAGATTTAGTTAAGTCCGGCAGTCCCAGTGCTGGAACTGACATTAGAGAGTGTTTCAGCTGTTTAAATGCAGACTTTGTGCTCTCAGTCCATGTAATGATCCCCTTTTTGGCTGCTTTTAGTGCTTCATATAGGGGTTTTACCAACAGTCCATAATTTGCTATCCACAAATGACACCAACCTACCATTCCCAGGAAAGCTTGCATTTCTCCTATGCTGTGGGGCTCTGGGAGTCAGCAGATATCTTCTTTCTGTTCTTTGCTGAGCTGTCAATGTCCACAGAAGATCTCAAGCCGCAAATAAACTACTGCTTCCTTGGCAATCTGTGCCTTGTCTTTGGAAACTCTGTACCCACTCAGTCCCAAAAAGTTTAACAAGCTTACAGTGAGTTGGATACAATCATCTCTGGTTTTAGCTGCAATCAAGATATCATCAACATATTAAAGAATAACCCCTCCTGGCTCTTGTCTCCTCCAGTCTTCTAATTCCTTTGCTGGCTGGTTTCCAAATATTGCTGGGCTATTCTTCAAACCATGGGGTAGAACTGTCCAAGTAAGCTGACATTTTTTCCTTGTTTCAGGATTTTCCCACTCAAAAGCAAAGAGCTCCTGGCTGTTTTTATGCACAGGAATGCAGAAAAAGGCATCCTTCAGGTCTATGACAGTAAACTACCCTAATTTGTCTGTCAGTGTGGTCAAAAGGGTGTAGAGATTGGCTACCACTGGGTGTATGTCTTCTGTACTTTTGTTAATTGCTCTTAAATCTTGCACTAATCAATAACTCTGACCATCAGCTTTCTTTACTGGAATAATGGGGGTATTAAACCTGGACTCACATTGCACTAATAACCCATGTTGGAGGAATTTTTCAATTAAAGATGCCAATCCCCTATGGCTTTCTAATTTCAAAGGGCATTGTTTTTGCCTTACTGGTGTGGCTCCTGGTTTGAGTGCAATACTCACTGGTTCTGGTTTTCTGCCACTTTTCAGCATCTGTGCATACTGCTGCCGCTCCAGTGATCTGTGCACGAAGTAGCCGCTTCTTCGCCTCCAGGAGACAGAGAGCATGGTAGCTTGCAAGAGGCAAAGAACGAGGCCCAAAGAACCAGGCTTCTGTGCGCAGCCTTCAGACTGCTAGAGGATGGTGACTGCCACTCTCCTGCCTGTTGAATTCACATTAGCATGCATATGGAAAGCGTTCTAGGACAACTTTCCTTTATTTTTACTCAGACCTGATGCCGCCTTCCTTGGAAATTCTTGCTCATCCCCTGAGTCTCCAAGATGCAGAGAACGCGATGGCAGCTTCAGAAAAGAAGGGCAGCGGTGAGTTTTCCAAGAAGCAAGAACACCGATAGCTGACTGTGCTTGTGAATGAGCAGCTGCTGGATTTTTGCAATTGCCTTCACTGCGCACAAAATCCCGATGCACTTTTGCATCGTTCTTCGCCTTCTGTGAATTGCCCACTACTGAAGCTGAGCGCAGCTATTCAGCTTTGCCACTTTTCAGCATCTGTGCTACACCTATGCATTGTCACATCTCTCGGGGTTTCTTGCTTTCGCCAGGCTGGAATGTGCGCACTGGTTCAAGGAGCTGGGCCGAAGCGGGCAGAGAGCGCGGCCATCTGGCAGCAGTTTGCAGGCTGCCACAAAAGATCAGTGTCCTTGGAATGTGCAGCAAATAAAAGTTTCAGGGCAAGATCAGGGTAAGTGTGTTGTGCTGGTACTCTTTCTCCTTGCGAGACGTAGTGGAAAAGCTTTTCGCTAAGATGTAGACGACTAGAGACGGAGAATACTGGGCTCCGGAGTGCTCCGAAGCTAAGTGCCAGTCCCGGGCATCTTTCAGCAGAAGCAGCGTGCCGCTGCCGCTCCAGTGACCTGTGCGCGAAGTAGCCGCTTCTTCGCCTCCGGGAGACAGAGAGTGCGGTAGCTTGCAAGAGGCGAAGAAAGAAAGCCAAAAAGAACCAGGCTTGTGTGCGCAGCCTTCAGACTGCTAGAGGACAGTGGCTGCCACTCTCCTGCCTGTTGAATTCACATTAGCATGCATATGGAAAGCGTTCCAGGACAACTTTCCTGTGTTTTTACTCAGACCTGATGCCGCCTTCCTTGGAAATTCTTGCTCGTCCCCTGAGTCTCCGAGATGCAGAGAACATGATGGCAGCTGCAGGAGATAGGGATGAACCACCTGTTCTTGTGCACCATGCCCTCATATGTAGGCCAAGTGAGGAATTACCTGACGGTGTTCAAATCATGTTCAAAAGCCTGGAAACGGGGATATGGGATGGGCCAGCCACAGTGAAATTAATGGGAAGAGGTTACATGTGCTTACTTACAGATAACGGAATTCGCTGTATTCCGGCTAAGTGGATGAAACCTTACCTAAAGTCACACCTGCCAGCTAATGCTTTGTCCAGAAGCAGAACGTCGGCGACAACACCGACTTCAGATGCAGCTGAACCCGATACTCCAGCACCTGACGGTTGAACATCAATTGAACTTTTTTCCACAGCTATTAGCAAATGCGGGGCAACTAACTGGACCTGGGGTAACGGTAACCAGTAACGACAGCTTACCACCACTTCCAATACGGGTCTTAAACCAAATTAAACAAGCTTGTCTCGTTCACAGCTATTTTTGCAAACCATGGATCAGGGTCCAGTGTGTTAATTGCAAACTGAGATGGTGGCAACGAGTCCGTCAGGAAAATAATCTCTTTATAGCTCTCAGAAAAAAGCAAAAATTTAGCTCTACCAATTTAGCTTGCAATAGATGTTTTAGTATACTTAATACATTTAATGTCAAGCGCGCGCTAGAAATATTTTTAGGGCCTAGTCATAGAAGACAACCTTCCCCCGTACCCTTTAGAGGAATATTTTTACAACATTGGAATTTTAGCCAGGATTTTGCCCTTATTGAAACACAGGATCATCGAGTTTTGCTTTGGATTCAGTTACAGTTGGCAAAACAAGCCATAGCAAATCAGATTATATTACAGAGTCAGATTACAGCTGCAGAGTATGGGAGAGGAATAGCAGTACCACAAGAGCATCACGTTTCTGACAGTCAGTGGGATGCGGCCAAAGAATATTGGGCAAAGCATAGACATGATCAGCAACGGTGGCGACAATGGCAATTGTTCCACAAATAATATTGATGTTGATCGTTGTGATAATAGGAAAAAACGCGGGGATTGCATAACATTGATCAGCGAACAAACGTGGGTTATATGGGCTAATCAAACAGGGCAGGAATCAATTTGCTTATCATTAACTACACCTTCTGATCCTTTTCGTACTTGTTTAATTGGAATTCCATTAGATTCTGTGGAAGAATTTGGACCTTGGACTAAGGCCATGGTGCACAAAAATTTAAATGAGGCTTGGTCAAGTTGGTGCATGATTCAGTGGTGGGGTATCCAGAGGGGACCAACCTCTGCAAATTGGTGCAACACTTTTGGGATTCCAATGAACCCCTTGGGAGCACAAGCTTTTACAATTGCCAAGGGATTGAATATCACTATCATGGAGCCACAGGAGCTAGACATCCTGGGTTCTATGCCAGGTAATTACTGTCTATTTTTTGGATATTATTCTACAGGCTCAGATTTGTCTGGTATAAAAGAGGGACGACCAAAAAATGATAGCACTTGGATATCCCCTGGCTCCTCATGGTATTACAATACCACAGATTATTGCAACAATTGGATTAGACCTTTACCACCAGAGCAAGGTGCAGCTAAAATGCTACCTCCTGGGGTTTTCCTCATTTGTGGAGATAGAGCCTGGTCTGCAGTGCTTCAGAAGGCTCTTGGAGGACCATGTTATTTTGGCAAACTAACATTATTCACCCCTAATATCCACCAGATGCTTAACATAAGTCACAAGTCCCCACACCCGAGATGTAGTGTGCATCAGTTGGGCTCTGAATGTAGAGATGAGGTTCAATTATGGGACCCACCATCAGTTATATTGGCATCATTTTTCGTGCCAGGAGTAGCCTCGGCACAGGCCTTCACGCAAATGAGGCGACTGGTACGTTGGACAGGGAAACAAATTAACATCACATCTACAGTGCTAGATGAACTCACCACTGATGTTGATAGCATGCGCCATGCCGTGTTACAAAATAGGGCTGCCATAGATTTTTTACTGCTAGCACAAGGGCACGGGTGTGAAGATTTTGAAGGGATGTGTTGCATGAACTTCTCTGATCACTCTGAATCAATTCACAAGAAACTTTCACAACTTAAAGAAAACATGAAGAAACTTACAGTTGTCGCTAACCCTTCTGAGGAGTGGTTAAAATCTTGGGGCATTACTGGTTGGCTTAAAGACATAGTTTGCTTTGGCATTATGGTATTTTGCATTATTTTAGTGATTTTGATTATTGTACCTTGCTCACTACAGTGTGTACAAAGAATAACTGAATGTACCATTAATTCAGTCTGGCTTGTGCAAAAACAAGAAGGGGGAGTTGTTGAGGGATTTCTGCAGGAAAATGGACATACTGCACAAACCAGCCTTTATTGAGTCTGAGTAAGAAGGTCACAGTGTCCCTGATAACACGATAACAGGAAGAACCTACTCAGAAGAAAAACAAGTCCAGGATGTGGGACAAGATAAGAAGACGGAGCAAAAAGCCACAGTGGAGTACATGAAAGCAGAAAACTAACCAGTTAGCTGACAGCTTGAGACGCGTGCACAGTCAGGCATAACCAATCATGTATTAGCTTAAGGCGTGTGAACAGTAGAACACAGTATAAATATAGCTTATTTTTTGCAATAAATCAGCTTCACTTGATCATATTGATCATGGCATGATGTCCCATTGCTGATCCTCCACAGAATACTATATGTGTTATGTTGGAAAAGTTATTTTGTAGTACTGTATTAATCCTTTTTAAGTAGTGTGGTAGATATAGTTTTAGGTTATAACATAATGTTATAATAGAAACTATGCAATGTAAGATATTTTTTAACTACCTCAAGAAAGGGATGAGTTAATCAAGAAATTTTTCCCACAGAGGTAACAGCAACAAGAAAACTAGGAGTTACGGCCTCCTTATCGGAAAAGACAAACATCCTTCCACCCCCTCTCCGTCTTTAAGGAGCCACCAGGATTAAGGGAAAGAAGTTGACGATAACCAGATAACACCCTTTGTTTGAAAAGAATTTATGCATCATGTATGAGATATATGAATATGCAACAGGCTATTGCTTTTAAGGGTTAATCCTTTGTTAGCAAGACATGCTTTCAAGAGGAAAGCATCCAAACATTTGTAATCCTTTGCTTTTTATTGTCTTTTACTGTCCTAACTCTGTCTAAATACTTATTACTCTATTTTTATAACCATTTTATTGCTATTAAACTTTTAAAATTTTAAAACAAGTGATTGGCGTTTTTCACACAATGTTGTTATATAGACACCAGAAGGAAAGCAGAACTTAAGAAAATTAAGAGAAAGGTTGATTAATGCCCCAGCTTTAGCTCTCCCAGGCCCAGAAAAGGAAATGGAATTTTATGTGGACTGGTTGCAAAGACTGATTTCTCCTTTGTGTATCATTCATGAATGTGGAAACACTCTTTGGAAATACTGCTTTTCTGGTGATCCTGAAAGGAATGAGGGACTTGTCTTTACAAACAAACTGTAGGTCTGCTGATAAATAAAATTAGATACTGAGAGATGAAAGAAGCAATGGGAAGAACCATAAATTCCATAAGGAATTCCACTGAGTGACACAAGGAAAAAACAAAGGAGGGGGTATAAATTAGAAGGGGGTCTTGGGTATTAGATGTACCAGGGAGTCTGTACCTCTCAAGTACCTCAGCCAATGGGGAAAGAGAGAGGGACATGCGGTTGGGAAATTAGCATAAAAAGGAGGCTGTGTCCTCCAAAAATTTGAGAGACCCCAGGGGAAATGCTCCATGGCCTCTCCCTTTATTCAAATAAAGTAATGGGACTCCTCTGTCTCCTTTTTGGACATAAACCTCTGGTGTTGGTGGATTAATTTTCTTGACAATCCCATGCTCAAACCTAGAAATGGTGAGGGAATTTGCTGAACAGAAAAAATGCATAGGCTATTTCTACTAACTTTAGGTTATGCTGAAGGTACCCAGAATTATAATAAGCAATGTGGTCCTGATACCTTGGGTTTTAGCTTTCTATTTTTTTCTTTTTTTGATTTTGTGGGTCTGGCTTTCATATAAGGGGATAGTAAGGTGTGGGTTTTCATATACGGGGATAGTAAGCTCTCTTCATAGAGTAGGTAGACACAACAATTCCTTCTCTAGCTGGGGACCCAAGGATCTCAGGCCCAAGAGTATAAACAACATGGACTGAAGAGAGAAAAAACAAGAAGGATGGGACTTCATGGGCTGGGGCTGTAATTGGACAATTAGCTCCAATATGCTAATGGACCAAAACTTATAATCTTGTGACTAAGCCCTCTTTTGCTTCCATCTTGGAGCCATCCGGGCAGAGCTAAAGCCGTGGCTCTGGTACTGACAGGGTGTGGACTTTAAAGGCCCTTCAATAAATATCCTTTTATTCCCCTTAACTCTGTCTAGCCTCTGTTCCAGCTGTTTAAGGCAGCAGTTCTGGCAACCCAGATGAGACTGTGAGGCATCTAGAAAACCCTTTGACCCGGCATTCTGGGGAAGGCCCAGCTGAGGTACAGAGGTATAAGAGCCAAGAACCCTTGGAACGGAGGCACGTGAGTGACCAAATAAAGGGATATTCTGTTTAGCATCTGGGTTAGGTGCTAAGAGGTATTGGTAAATTGTAATTTTGTTCGGGGGAACCCTAGGGTTCTGGGTCGAGCTGTTTTGCTCATTACCCGTGAGTAAGAAGGAATTCCCTCTTAAAAGCGGAGGTTTAAGTTGCAGAAGGGTTGGCCTGAAGACAAAGGGTGGTGCAGCTAAGTAGCTTCTGCGCTGTGGCTCTGAAGGTTTTGAGTTCTAATCCCGATTTGGATTTGTTTGTTTGTGCCTCTTTGCTTTTTATTTTTGGGCATCAGAATGGGCTGTGTATCCTCTTGTGAATATGATAACAGTAGTATTCCAAGAGATAGCCCTCTGGGGTTAATATTGAAGAACTGGCCTATTACAGTAGAATCTGTGATGTTTGTATGTCTGAGACGTAACACATGACAGAACTCCCTTTGGTCATCAGCAAACAGTTTATTGTATCCGGCAGCTTTTTATAGCCCATTCAAAACTCCCAGGCTGAGACAGCTCATTGGTCTATCTCTGTGCCCCCACACTCGAAAGCAATACAATGTCTGCATCTTAGGAGAGCTCCCATTGGCTGTGAGCTTCTGTCAGTCAGCCCAGAGGCTGGTTCATGGAGCTGAGCTGGCCTACTTATTATAATTTGATTAATACTACTGCAATAGCTCACCGTTTTGTCTTTACTAAAAGTTGTGATCTGTTCTCTGTCACCTATTTGCAGGAATCCCTAGCAAACAGGGTGACAGAAAAACAGCATTGTTTTAATTTGCATGACTTATATATTAGTGAAGATGCAGTATATTGGTTTAGAGTCTATAGGTAAGAATTTCTTAGTGTTTACGTGTCCCAGATTGCAAGACAAGATGTATTCTATTTGCTATCTGTATGGCAGTTGTCTTGTGTTAAGTGGGCAGTTTTCCTTATCTCTTCCACAATCAATCCTCCCTCCGGGGAAACATCTGCTGATAATGGGTTATTGAATGTCACTGCATGACTGATAAGAACTATAGCATCCCATTTTAAGATGCTCCGCCCAGAGGCAGGAACCAAGCATTCCTATCTGGATATAATCTTGAGATTCTGGAACACCAGCACGGTTTCTCTACTGGATTTCCCAAAGGAACAGCTGCCTCTTCCACTGGATCTTCAGAGGAAGACTACACCCTTTTCTACAGGATCACTGCTCCAACAGAACCACACCTGACACTCCAGGACTGCAGCCACAATTCCAATTGGACTGCTATCAACACCCTGACCAACAGGGTGTCAGGTTGTATTCTGCCTGTCAGTGTTGTTTTGGTTTACTGCATTGCTTATTTTATCTTTTTATTTTCTTCCCTAATAAAAGAACTGTTATTCCTGCTCCCATATTTTTGCCTGAGAGCCCCCCTTAATTTCAAATTTCTAACAATTTGGAGGGAGAGGGTTTACATTTTTCCATTTCACGGGAGGCTCCTGCCTTCCTTAGCAGACACCTGTTTTTCTAAACCAAGACATTAGGTTACAAGTCATAGCTTATTTTAACAACAACAAGCTACTTAACTCCTAAAACTGTTGAAGAAACTCTAACTACTAGAGAAAACAATTTGTAAACAGAAAACTGTCTGTAACATGAAAATTAGTTTGTAAACAAAGCTGTAAGTTATATCTTAATTCTGAAGTGAAATTAGAAAATCTTGAAAAATTCAACTTTGGTACTGCAATTAAAAAAAACCCTAAGCTTAACAGATAAGGCAATTCGTAAGTGAACAGAGTCCTTACATGAGCTGCTATTTCAAAAGTCCCAGATTTCTATGAGGTAGTTATCAGTTGTTTTGGTTACATGGCTTCATGATGTCTGATGAAGGGACATCAGCTGGTGTCTATGGTTTCCAGTGTTCATTGTAATGCATTTATTTTGGTTTTAGGCAGCTGAATTATCATAGAATTATTGTACTGTTACATGATTCATTGTAAAACATGAGAACATGATATAACTTAAAACTCAAAAGGGGATATGCATTCACCCCAACCTTTTCCCCCCTTTTTCTTTGTGTAGTAAATAAGAATAGGAACAAAGCGTTGGTTTTGAATAGTATTCTAGTGCAAGAAAATTGTGTTAACATGAATAACAGTGTAAGCAATCTACTTTTTTCCTTTTGTTAGGAGTTAGAGATTTTGTAGTTGCATCTGCCTATGAAGTTAGTAAATTAATATTCTGTGTATGTGTTAATGGACCTAGGATGTTAACATTATTATATTCTTTGAATCTTCAGGTTTGATCTTGAAATAATGCAAGCAGGGCTATTAGGAATACTGAGACGAATTATTAATATATATCCTATGACCTCTGATAAACAGCAGCCCATGCCTGGGAGAGGAATGTAATACTTTCTTAATGTGAAAAATGCATATTTTATTATTGGCTTTTCGCAAATATTAAATTGAATACTATATGCATTATATTATATTGATTAGACGTGCTGTATTAACATTTTAATAGTATGGTAAATGTAGTTTTGTAGGTAAAATAGAAACTATGTATGTGGGGTTTTTTTTTACTCACTTCGAGAGAACAATCACAGAACACCTAAATCTTCCAGAGAAGAGGAATTTATGGTTCTCTTATTAGAAGAAGCTAATTTCTTCAGGCCTTGCTCAGAGTCGAAGATGCCGTGGGGATTAGAAGAAGGAGTTGACATATTCCAGACAGAGTTTCTTATTTTAAATAGAATGTATGCATAACCATGAAGTATGTATGAATATGCAACAGTGTATGCTTTTTAAGGGTTATTCCTTTGTTCACAAAACATGCTTGTCGTGGCTTAAGTGCCTGAGAGAATCCGGACTTCCGTAAGTCTTTGCTTTTTATTGTCTTGTAATTGTCCGAACTCTAAATTTTTATTACTCTAATTGTATTACTATTTTTATAACCATTTTGTTATTATTAAACTTTTAAAAATTCTAAAAACAAGTGATTGGCCTTTTTCACAATTATGGTAGCAGAGGATGGTTACTAACACCTCTCTGCCGGTGCATTAGGAGAGTCAGGGTGAGGAAGATGTGTCCTGCCCTGATTAGGCAGCCTCACTGTGCTCCCCTGGTGTTACCGACAGACGCAGGTTGCGACCTGATGGACAAAAGGAGACAATAAAACAAAGAAAAGGGAAGGGATTCCCTAAAACAGCGTTAATTAGCCCCTAAGACTAAAGTGTACACGAAGAACAAAGACCCGAGGACAAAGGATAGGTAAGCGTTTGTTGGGATGGGGCAGATAAGGGGGGGGATGAATGTGTGTGTATGAGAGGCCACCTGGTTATCCCAGACTTGCCAAGTGATTGCAGAGTCTCCCATGCTGTGTTTACATCTTTTTTGCTATAAAAGCGGCCAGTAAAGAGACAAAGTGAGTGATAAAAAGAGTGAGAGAATCCCCCCTGGGGAAACTGGGACTGAGTCTCCGGGACAGAGTGGGACCCCTTGGGGGGGGGGGGAATAAAAAGTAAAAAGAGGGTTTTTCTTGGCATAATTCATGGGGGAAAAAAAAGTTAAAAGAGAGTTTTCTTAGCATAATTCATTGGGAAAAAATAAAAGGTAAAAAGAAGGTTAATTCACAGAAAAAAAAATTCTGCTGGATCACGAGACATCCACAATTAAATTTCCTGGGTTGAGGGATTAACATTCTAAGAGCACTCAGGGTTGCCGGATTGAGGCTATGCCCAAGAGAATCTGGGGTTGGACACCACAGCTGGACTGAGGGATAAAAATGTCCAAGGGTATCTGGGGTTGAAAAACACTGTTGGATTGAGAGATATCCAAGAGCACCGTGACTGGCCAGTAACACCTAAAATTCTGCTGGATTGAGAGACATACAGGATTAAACCTGCTGGGTTGACGGATTAACATTCCAATGAGCACTCAGGGTAAATGTAGATGTGAGAGTGAGTGAGAGATAAAGGTGAGTAAATGTAGACGAATGAAAGTATATGTAACAGTATTGTGAAGTCAAGAAGTATGAATGAACAGGCTTGAGGGTGTGAATGTGTGTGAGTGAGTGAGAGATAAAGGTGAGTAAATGGAAATGAGTGGAAGATATGTAATGTAGATTGTTTATTTTGAGCTTTACTTTATTTCCGTGGAGAGAGGTGTATTGTGTCGAATGGTATTGTGAGAGAAAGGTTTTTTTGCGTGGGTAGTTGAAAGAAGGTGGTATTCAGGTTGTTAGAGAAAGTAAGAAACAAAGGCACGGAATGAATAGATAAGATTTTGAAAAATGGGACAGAAAACCAGTAAAAAAGAAGAAAAAGGGAAAGAAAAGGGAGGGGAACAACAGGGAAAAAGAGGAAAAGGAGTGGGATCCTTCACAGGGTTTTGAAATGAACAGGGATAATGCCTTTATTAATGTTCAGCTCTTTATTAAAAAGATTAGCTGGGCAGGGGGCTCAACACGGAGCTCGCCCCCACTGTTGTAGTTATCCCAGGCGGCCAAAAGGAAGGAGGCGTCCAGAGTCTGTTGCTGAAGTCCAGAGCAGCAGCTGTCCCTTCTTCCTTCCTTGTGGCACACCTGTGGCCAGAGGGCGAGGACGTGTGACATGCAGAGTCTGTTGCTGAAGTCCAAAACAACAGCTATCCCCGCTCCTTCCCTGATGACAGCACTAGGGCAGTCTGCATTTCTGTCTCCCTGCTTCTCACAGCCTAACCTAGTCTATTCTTTTTTTAGGTGATGGTGATGGGTAAATGTCAATTGGGGGATGTGTTTCCCTCTTCCTCAGCTAGGGCATTTATCTAGACCCCTCTACTGTGTTTAGTTTTTGATTTAGGGATGTCTTTATCTCCTAAAAATACTCCCATGATCCTAAGGGTTTTTCATTTGCATGTTAGTCCCAGAATGGCAGCGTGGAGGGGTGGGAGGCCAGTTATCTCCAGGTAGTTTAGAGAAAACAAACAGAGCAATTAGCTAATTAACGTTTCAGTATCGGTACTTAGCTAGAGTTAGTAGTTTTTTTAGTGTTGCCATGGGAACTAAGAAGGCCCTGCCCGCGTCTCGGGGGAACACCTGGAAACTGTTCATTACAAATCCCTCCTCTATTTCTTTGATCGGGCTTAAGCCCGCATCAACTTACAGTCTTTGGCTTTTGAGGGCTAACTTCTTTTGGCATTTTTATGCTTTTACTTATGTCTGATGGTAATTCTCCTATTCTTTAGAAACTAAGACTTAATAATATTCTAATTAAAAATTTTTCAGTTAACTCCTTTGGCTAAAGGACACTTATTCTTATTAAACAATTACAAAGTACTTAAATCTTTACTATGGTACTTTAACTCAGAAACAGTTCTTAACACCTTACTGTATATCAGTCTCTCGCAAGTCTTCTTTAAAGTTAATTTTAAGTCCTCAGGTTTCTTAATTACTGTCCATGCACAAGAGGAGGCGGGTGACACTGTTGGGTCTGGTCTGGCATCCGGGGGTGGCACTGGTCCTTTGACTCTGGTGACGTGGGTCCAGCCTTTTTCTTGGGTTCGCACCACAGTGTGTGTGGTGAGTAGCACCTGGAAAGGTCCTTTGAATTTGGGCGTTAATGGAGTGGTAGTGTTCCAGGAATTTATCAACACCCAGTCCCCGGGACTGGTGTTGTGGGCATTGGAGTCCAGAAGGGAAGTTTGGGGGAGATACCCCTTCTTTCTGAGGCCTTCTAGGGATTTTCCTATGACCTCTAAATATTTCTGAGTTGCTGCCTCCCCTTCCAGGTAATCTGCTGTACTGAAAAGGGTGATTAAAAAAGGGAGTCCAAACATCATTTCATAGGGAGAGACCCCTATGTCGGACCGAGGTCTGGTTCTGATGCGCAAGAGAGCGAGAGGTAAACACCTGTGCCAATTCGTCTTTGTTTCTTCAATTAATTTAGTTAACACATTTTTAAGAGTTCTATTCATCCTTTCTACTCTTCCAGAGCTTTGAGGATGCCATGGGGTGTGCAATCTCCACCTTCTCCCCAGGGCTTTTGTTACTTGATGTAAAGTTTGAGCGACAAAATGTGGACCTTGGTCCAAGTCAATGTTATTGACTAGCCCGTATCGTAGTATGATGTTTTCTAAGAATATTCTTGCAACTTCCTGCGCGGTTTCTTTTCTGGTTGGGAAAGCCTCCACCCAGTGAGTGAGGTGATCTACGATCACTAGTAAATGTTTGTACCTCTGCACGGGGCATTTCAGTGAAATCTACTTGTATGTTTTGAAAAGGTCTCAAAGCAAGTTTTCCTCCCCCACATGCTGTTTTTCTCATTACCTTTTGGTCAGTTTTCAGGCAAATCGCACACCCTCTTGTGACTGCCTTTGCCAGATCATATACTCCAAGACATAAATTTTCCTGTAAAAAGTGGTCGCACAAACCTTGGATTCCCCAGTGGGTCAGTTCATGTAACTCTACTAGCAGTCTTCGAGCTAGGGCTTTATTTAGGAATTTATGCCCATCAGGAGTTAACCATTCTCCTTGTTCCCCTTGATGTAATTCTAGTTCTTTTATTATTTTTAATTCTTTTTCACTGAACCTTGGCTCTTCTTTTCTTTTTCTACTTGTTCCTACTTCTGTTTTAAAAGCTTTTACTGGATTTCTTGAGTCTAAGGCTGCTTCTTTAGCAATCTGCTAATCGGTTTCCCTTTTCTTCACGGGTGTGTCCTTTCTGATGTCCCTTGATATGCACCACAGCTATCTCTGCGGGCTTTTGTAAGGATTCTAATACTAGTTTTATCATTTTCTCATGTACCAGGTTCTTCCCTTTGGAGTTTAGGTAGCCACGCTCCTCCCAAATTTTTCTGAGGGTATGGATGATCCCAAACACATATTGCGAGTCTGTGTAAATAGTTCTTTGGTCTCCCTCTAACAGGTCTAATCCTCTTTTCAAAGCATAGACTTCACAACACTGGGCTGACCAGTTCGAGGGCAGTTTCCCTTTTTCCATGACTTTCATGTCTTCCCCGTCTATGACAGCATATCCTGAGTCTCTTTTCCCTCCTACTACTCTTGAGGACCCATCTATAAAAAGGGATCTCCCGTATGGCAAGGGTACATCTTCTAAATCCTCTCTCACTTTGGTCTGTAGATTTATGAGTTCAACACAATCATATTCTAGATCCGCCAGGGGTTCTCCGGTAAGAAATTGTGCAGGGTTTAGACATTTGGAGGTGACTAAGTCACCTGTGTTCATTAAGATGATCTCATACCTCAGTATTCTAGAGTCAGTCAACCACTGCTGAGCTTTTTGTCTTAGCACTGTTTTGAGATCGTGGGGGGTGTGGACTAATTTTCCCTTGCAGGGTCAACTTTTGGGCTTCTTCTATCAGGATAGCTGCAGCTGCGATTACTTGCAGGAAAGTTGGCCATCCTCTGGCTACTGGGTCTAGTAGTTTTGAGAGGTAGGCTATTGGTTTTTTATGTCTTCCCCATTCCTGGGTTAATACCCCATATGCAATTCCCCCTTCTGTGCTCACAAACAGGTTAAATTCTTTCTTAAGGTCAGGCAGGCTTAGAACAGGTGCTGAGGATAGTTTATCTTTCAAACCTCGTAGCTGTTCCTCATCCTCTTCTGTCCACTTTACAGGCTCAGAGTCTACTAATTTATCATAAAGGAACTTCACAATTTTGGTGTATTGATCTAACCAGTTTACAATAACCAAACAGGCCTAGTAGCTTCCTTACGGCTCTCTTCGTCTTGGGAGCTGGGATAGACAGGATACCTGAGATTCTCTCAGGACTTAGTTTCTTATACCCTCCTCCAAATATGTGACCTAGGTAGGTCACTTCAGATTCTACAAATTGTAGTTTTTCTTGGGATACTTTTAGGCCGTTTTCTCCCAGGAAATTTAGGAGTTGAACACTGGTGGTTTTGACCCGGTCTCGCTCTTTTCCAGATACTAATAAGTCGTCTACATACTGTAAGATCTGAACGTTTTCTTCAGGGGTGAACTGCCGTAGTAGTTCCTCTAGTGCTTGCCCAGAGAGGTTTGGGGACTCTGTAAACCCCTGTGGGAGGCGTGTCCATCTTAGCTGTTGCTTTCTCCTTCTGTCAGGATCTTCCCACTCAAAAGCAAACCAGTCACGACATTCTTCTGCCAGCAGGCATGCCCAGAAGGCATCTTTCAAACCTATTACTGTGAACCAGGCATGCTCCCTTGGAATTTGGCTTAAAAGGGTATAGGGATTGGATACCACAGGGTGTCTGGTGATAGTCTGACGAGGCTCACCCCCAGGTTGGGGTGACCCCGGGAGGTGGTAAAGTCTCTCCTCCAACCCGGGCCTTCAAAGAAAGACTTAGTAGTCTTCAGTCGTCTGGTCTCAAGGTAGTTTATTGCATGTTATCTCAAAGCACACACACTCCCTGACACTCTCTCGGACTCTTTCTCACTCTGCGTCTGACCCTCTGTCTGCCCGCCCCAGGGGCTGGTGCCATCTTTTATATCACACATTACGTACTAAATGTTTATAGCTTTTCCCCAATGCCGATCACCTATATTGAACAGTGGCTTACTACTCTAAACCAATCTGTGAGTGCCAACATCACCAAGAACATGGAGGATAGGAAGGAGAAAGAAAGAGGACAGGGCACGCCCAAATCCCTCCATCTTAGAACTTCTGACCCCCATGTACAAAACTCGGACCCCTCTGTACAAGGCCTAAAACCCCCCTGTACAGCACTCAAAAATCCTTCCTTTCACTTTGTGACTACTTCTATTATAATAACTAAACTTTTGTGATTCTTGTTCTTCCTGCAAGGTTGGTAAATTGTTCCATGGATCAAATTCAAAACCACAGGGGTTTCTGGCTGCCTGCCAGGGTCTCAGATGCTTCTGACCTGGACCCAGAACATCCAAGAGTGTCTGAGGGACACCTTGGGTTCCGGCATCTCCCCCTCCTGTTTGCACCAAGAAAACCTGCCTTGCCACTTTGTCCATGACCCGCCGAATGCATAGAAAAATGCATGGCGGAACAAGCAGAAGAACTAGAAATCCTACAAGAATATAAAATGCTATTTTCAAAAGCTCCCTCCACAATGGTGAAAGACTAAAAAAGTTGATGAAATCATCCCACCAGGATCCTGTAACTTCTTGCAATTTGCTGATGCTGTTTTGCATTTGTTTTATATTTTCATGGATAGATTTCAAGTGATCAGACAAGTTCATGCAGCATATCCCCTCAAATTCTTCACACCCATGTCCATGTGATAGCAGCAAATAATCAATTACCGCCCTGTTCTGAAGTGTTGCTTGTCTTGCACTGTCGATATCTGTTAACATGTTGCTCAGTGCAGAGGAAATGGCATGAGTGTGTTTGCTCAACCAACACGCCATGTGGTCCAATTGTGTCAAGGCCACCCCGATGCTGCTTGGGGTGAGAAAATTGCTACTGCAATTCTCCGAGCCTTGTTCCAGGTATAAACTTCATCATCACAATTTGGACTGTATTGTTCAATGGATCTTATTTCCCTGCATGTCTGTTCCCTCAAAATTTTCAGATTGGGTGTTATCAATGAGAGTTCTCCAATGCTGCATGGACCACCCTTGATTTTTGCAGGGATAGCAGGCCAAATTCTGTCCCCACAAATCAAGAAAATTCCTTTTGGTAAAATAGTTGGATTCTGGAGGGATGGTTTGCTCATCATCTTGGTGTAATTGCACCAGGATGATGCATTTCTGTAAAAGAGCTGGTTTGGAGTGACATCTATCATATGGTTATCTGTCTCTGTCACTCCCAATGGGTTGAATATGATGCAGAATTTCATTCTTGTTGACCCAAAGATGTCCAATTCCTGAGGTTCGAAATGAACCACAGGAAGGAACTGTGTCCAAACACGCCATCCTTCCACAGGATCCGAAAAAGATTTCAGAACCTTTGGAGGGAGTTTCTTTGGGATCGGCCATTCCTTCACTGGCATACCTACCAAACATGTCGAGAATGGTTTCCTCGGTCTTGAACAGGTCAGACAAATGCTGTCCAGACCCGCTGCCTTGCCAAAGTCTCCCACATATTTCCCTTTGCTTGTCTCACGGGAAAATCTGCCCTATTGCCCATGGCAACAGGCAAGAGAATGAAGCACATGAACGCTATCTGTCTGAACCCCATGCCCATGTCCTCACTCTCTGTGAGAAACCTTGCAATGCAGCAACACCCGAATGACACTCGAGTCCCAAGAAAAACCCCAAGTCTCTGAGTTGTCAATTGTTTTCTGACGAGATGTTTGCAGCGTCGTCGTCTGCCTTCGTCTGCGTGCTTGTGTCTCTGCTTCTTGGATCTGCGTCTGCTTGCGTCTGCACCCGGTAAGGTTTCACGTGCCTTGCTGACACCCACTTCAGCCCTCACCCTGTGGAGACACAAGCGAAACCCTTGCCCCAAGTGATTAATGTGAATGGGCCTTCGATTTGTCCTGTCTCTAGGTTTCAAATCAAAACTAAAGGATTTTCCCTTAGTTTTGCTTGTGTGCTGTACATGAAGTGTCTGATAATTGGTGGAGTGGGCTCTGAGAAAGAACCATTAAAAAAATTCAACACATACAGAGCTTTGTTCAACCGCATATAAGGTGTTGCACCTGCCTCCCCCCTTTTCTGTTTATCCAACAGGGATTTCAGGGTGTGATGTGTTCTTTCGATGATTGCTTGACCTGTGGGAGAATGAGGAATACCGAAAATGTGTTTGACTCCCCATTTCTTTAAGAATTTGTCAAGCACTTTGCCTGTGTGAGTTGGTCCATTATCTGTTTTAATTTCTTGTGGCACCCCTAATGATGCAAATGCTTGTAAAAAGTGTCTGCAGGCATGTTCTGCGGTTTCCCCTGTATGTAACAATGCAAAAATCGCCCCTGAAAATGTGTCAATTGAAACATAGATGATTTTGAGCCTCCCAAAAGATGGGTATTTTGTGACATCAGTTTGCCACAGCCGGAGACTTTGCAATCCTCTCGGATAGACTGCTCCTGTGGATGCAGGTGGCTGCACAAGCTTGTCACTTTTCTTTTCGTTCCTGGTTCCTTTTGTTCCCACACGGCTGCTTTTCCCTGTGCACTTGCCGGCTTCCGGGAGCGGCCGGGGGGGGAGCGACAACCTTGTTTGGGGTTTGGTTTGACCCGGACAGGGCTGTTTTAGAGCGCTATTGTGACCGAGATAAAGAGACTGAGAGGACCCTTGTTGTGCAGTCCGAAGAAGATTATATTTGCTCGAACGCCGCACATACAAGAGACGGCGCACTGGGGTTGGGTTACAGGTTTTATAGGGAATACAAGAGATAAGGTAAATCCAATAGAAACAGAGTCTAAACTGAATATATTACAGGTGAAATCCAATGGGAATAGCTTCAGGGGGATGGGTGAATACACGTAAAAATACAGAATCGAAACCCCAACTTCATATTTACGAAACAGAAACTCCAACTTCAGATTCACAAAACTTGTCTGCTCATTTTGTGTAGCCACGCACCACCACAGAAGCTGACAATCTGGGCAAGCACTGATGATTTCCTTTGCTCGGCTTTTTGAAAGGCGAAAGGATGCCATCAATGCGTGTGCATTTTGATGAAAAAATGCATGGCTCAATTTTGCTTGCTCAAAAATCTCTGGCAGTGTCTGTGAGATGGGCATTGTGAGATTGTCTGCACGAGCATTCCCTTCTGCTAAAAACCCTGGAAGCGAGGAATGCGCCGTGATGTGTGTAACAAAGTATTTGTGTTCTCTGTTTTCTAGGATTGTTCTCATGCATGATAAATATGAATATAAAATTTCATTATCTGTGTGCTTCAAAAGTGATCCCTCCAATCGTTTGACCACATTCGCCACATATGCTGAATCTGTGATCAGATTGAGAGGTTCCTGAAATAACTGAAAAACCCTGACCACTGCTGCCAATTCTACAATTTGTGGCGAACCCTGTACTTTTTTTGGTGTCTGATTCCCATTCCCCTGTTTTTGGGTTTTGCCATGTTATCACTGATTTGTGAGTTTTCCCTGAACCATCAGTAAACACTGTCATCCCGTCCACTGGTTCCTGACTTTGATGACGACTGTTTTTTCGTTATAAGTCAACTGACAGGTAACGATGGGCCGATCTCGGCTCAAATGTTTCACCCAGGACGCATGTATTTCCACTTGGTCACCAGAAAAAGAGTCTTGCTTGTTAAACACTGGCATAATTTGTTTTCCTGCATGAGATGGCAAAGCCATGGCCTGGGCCATCGGAGTATTTTTTGGAATCGTCAAAGGTGGTTGAAGGGCTTTTGCCATGATCATCAGCTCCTCCTTGTGGTTTGCTGAAATCAAGGATGGATAAACAACAAGTCCAAGAATGCTGCTTCTGTCCCTGTCCATTATCAAAAAATCTTGCCTTTTCCAAGAAGTCCCAGTGACACCCATGGGTATCACTGTGTGGCTGTTGTCCAAAAGACACGTCAATTTGGAGGTTGCCAGCATGCATTGGAATCCGGGCGGTACCAAGTCTGGGTCGCTGGGGATTTTGGAGATTGCTCTGCTGAGGGGATCTGTTTGTTGTTCCTCGAGGATTGTCCCTGTTGATTTTATGTCACCTCCATGATTTGTGTCGGAGCTCTTTTTCCCGTTTCCTGGATGCGGTAGAGGTCTTCCATCCACATCTGTCTGCGAATGACACTCACTCGCAAGATGTCTCCCTCTCCTGCATCGGGGACAAAGGTCTGGTGGTTTGTCGGGTTTTGCAGATTGTGGGCATTTCCTTTTAATATGTCCTTGTGCCCCACACCCAAAACATCGCCTTCCTGCACTGCTGTTGCTCTTTGTGTAATTTCCAAGAGCTTCCTTGACACGCTCCTCAATCCGCTCTCCCAACTGTTCTTCCATGATGGATGCAACATGCTGTGGTGTCCCCACCTTGCTACATGCTTCTATCATGTCTGCCAAGGTGGCCTGGTGCAGCATCATGCTGATGATTCGCCTGCATTCCGAGTTGGCATTGGAAAAGGTGAGGCTTTTGATCAAATGTGGTTTCGCCCCCTCATCGACCACTTGTCGTTCCACTGCTTGGGAAAGACAATCCATGAATGAGGAGAATGGCTCTGAAGGACCCTGCTTGATCTCTGTGTAGATGTTGTCCTGGACTCCCGCCGGAGCAATCTGTAGGATTGCTCTCTGTGCCGCCTCCTTAATGTCGCTGAGCACGTTCCGTGGAAGCCTCACCGCTTGTTGAGTCGGGTCGTCTTTGAGAGGATCACCAGCAAGCTGCACCATGGTGAAGTTCGTGTTTGGTCCGCCCTGGTATCTGGCTCTCAGCTCCTCCAGGGATCTCCTCCATGCCTTCTGCCACACGAGAGCTTGGGCGTCTGTAAGAACTGATGTTGCGAGATATTTAAGATCATAGGGTGTTAAATAGTACATACCAAAAATGCTTTTCAACATTTGTTTGAGGTACGGTGAGGACAGCCCATTTTCTCGGATGGCCTTGGCTAGGTCTTTGATCGCGCCACGATCCAGGCGTTCCCACCTCGGGTTTTGGCCCTGAGCGTCATAGCTCACTGGCATCATGATGTTTCCCGAGCCTTGCAATAAACCTTTTTCCTTTTCCAATTCTGCTCGAATGTCCTGCCAGTCTAATTTTGCGCTCGGTAAAGCTGGAAGTTTTGTGGGTACTTGCCTGTAGAGTGGAGTCATCTGTTGTGACTGATGCTTTGGTGCAGCAGAACTCACTGACATCCACGGCATCTGTGGCATCTGCGAAGATGAAGGCTGGGTGCTTGCGGATGAGAATGAAGTGTCTGCTGTGGAGGAAAACACATGACTGCCCTGCATTGTGTGGAAAATTTGCGGAAGGTGAACCAACAGCTCTGGATGTGACTCCAAGGCTGTGCTCAAGTACCGTAAAAGAAGCTCGACAACCCCTTTTGGTATTAAAATTGACTCTCCCTGACCTGAAGAATCAGCAGACCTTGACATTGGAATTGTCCAAACTGGAACACCCTCCGAAGCGGTGATACATACAGTATCATCCTGTTGCTGCACCTCAGCAGGAGTGTCCTGAGTCCCATGCCGTTCTGGAATCAGCGAAGGTTCCTGTTGTCGTGCAGGTGTGGTCTTCTTCGCCCTAGACTTCTTTTTATATGAAACTGGAAAAAAATGCTGCAATGTTACAGTCCCACCACAGGGTGGCGCAGTGGCTTGGCCAACCGGGTCCGGCAAAACCTGCTGCAATGTTGTGGTCCCGCCACTAGGTGGCGCTGCCGTCTGACCGGCTGAGATCGGCACTGCAAAAGACTCTGACGTTTGCTCCCCTATTTGTATCTCTGATAAATCTCAGAGCAATTCTTGTAATGATTGATTTACACTTGCAAATCCTGCAGTCTGGGATGTTGACTCTTGCTGCATCAACTGCTTTAACTTTGCAATGTCTGAGGCTGGCTGGGATTGGCTGTGGGCATGGGCTGACTGTGTGTGTGTCGATTGCCGTGGGAACGGTGGGGGGCGGCGCCCTGGCAAATGTTTGCACCCTGGACACGCCCCATCCCTGCCTGCGTCATCACGGGGGTGTGGACACTCCCGCCCCAACCCTGACCGCTCCTCCTCCTTGCTCGCCCCGGCGCAGCTGTGGTCTTGGAAGCGCTTTCATCCTCCCCGAAGACTGACGTCACCACCTTCCCGATCTCACTCCGGCTCTGATGTTTCCGCCCCGCTCTGCCCCTCATAGGCACACGCCTCTCCTGACTCTGTGCCGACGCCCACAGCCCGAGCGCGTAGCTTCCGTCCTGTCTGTGCCCGTGTCGTGCCTGCGACATGCGAGGTGCCCTCCCCTGCCCCGGCTTCCGGGTTTCGCTTCTCCGTCACGCGCACGCGCACTGCCACTGCCGCAAGACGAGCATCTGCCGCAGCTTTTTGCTCTGTCTCAGCCTGCTGCTTGGCCAACGCTGCTGCTCCGATTCGGGAGTTTTCACCCTGTGCCTGCCGGACGGCTGCCTCCGCGGCTGCGCGGGCTCTCGCCATGGCGCGCGTCACGGGGCCCTCGGGACGTACAATCGCCATGCTCGCACCCCCCGCCTTCTCATTGGCTCCCTTCACCCTCACAGTCCCCTTCGCTCCCGCCGGTGCCGCGGGCTGCTGTAAGCTGCCCGCCGCCGCTGCTGTGAGAGACGACTACCCCTCCCCCCTGGGTTCTGCACTCCTGCCTGCACCCTTCCCCGCCGGTGCCGCTGCAGCCCCCCCCGGCTGTGAGTGTAGGCTCGGGGTGTTCCCGGTCTCCTTCCTCACCGAGGGTGATAACTATCCCTGGCTGATCTGCGACCGACTGAGGGATTTCTGCATCGGAGGACCCTAGAGATTCTGGGGGCTCAGGGGAATCTGAGGACCTGTGGGAACCCAGGTGTTATGAACAGTTTCCAGGTGTTCTCCAGAGACGCGGGCAGGGCTTTCCTAGTTCCCATGGCAACACTAAAAAAACTACTAACTCTAGCTAAGTACCGATATTGAAATGCTAATTAGCTAATTGCTCTGTTTGTTTTCTCTAAACTACCTGGAGATAACCTGCCTCCCACCCCTCCACGCTGCCATTCTGGGACTAACATGCAAATAAAAACCCCTTAGGATCATGGGAGTATTTTTAGGAGAAAAAAAGGAATAGGAATATAAATAAAAAACTGAACACAGTAGAGGAGTCTAGGCAAATGCCCTAGCTGAGGAAGAGGGAAACACATCCCCTGATTGACTTTTAACCGTCACCATCACCTAAGAAAGAACAGACTATATTAGGCTCTGAGAAGCAGGAATACAGAGAGCCTTGGTGCTGCCACCACGGAAGGAGCGGGGACAGCTGTTGTTCTGGACTTCAGCAACAGACTCTGCACGCCACGCCTCCTCATCCTCGGGCCACCGGTGTGCCACAAGGAAGGGAGAAAGGACAGCTGCTGCTCGGGACTCCAGTGACTGACTCTGCACGCTGCCTTCCTTTCAGCTGGCTGGGAAAGCTACGACTGCGGGGGCGAGCTCTGCGTCGAGCCCTCTGCCCAGCTGATCTTTTTAATTAAGAGCTGAACATTAATAAAGGCATTAGCCCTGTTCATTTCACCAGGGACCCTTGACGTGATGGAAAATCGTCCCCTTGCTTTTCCACGGGAGGCAGTTCTGCTTCCCCTGGATCTGTGGTGAAGAGAGCTGCCCCGTGCTGCTGGCTGGGCAATTCTCTTCCCTGTGCTCCTGGAGGAGCTTGAGCTGTCTGGTGTAAAATGACAGACCCCTTGCCGCATTGTGAAAATGACTCTAGCATTATTCTCGCTGAAGGCAAAAGTTTCGCGGCATTCTTATCTCTTTTGGTGGCCAGGTAATGCAAATGCCTGTTGACCTCTTGCCAGAAATTTGGTTCAAACAAGAGATGCGTCTCTCTGTGCGGGTAATTACACCGCACCCACAACAACAGGTCTTTCAGCTCTTTTGGAGCCATCTCCACAGGATGTGTGGATGCCACCACCTGTAAGGCTGACAAAATTTGGATCTGCTCCTGGGAGTATCCCCCCCCACCCATGTTCTTGATTTCAACTGTTCTCACCAAAAGCTGAATCAGCGAGAACTCGGTCCAGAGATGGTCCTGATTACTGTCCAGCAGATCACAGGCGAGAAATTCCAGGCACACTTCTGGTTTTTCTCCTCTCCGGGCTGCTCTCAAGATGATTTGTCTTGGTGAAGGTCAGGATGTTTTGTCTTGAGCTCTTCGCTCCCTCTCTCTTTGGAGTCTTTGGAGTGTGCCTGTTTCCCGGGTGGAGGTTGGAGGTCATCTGCTAGATTGGCTTCTTGCCACATCCCAACCAGGGACGCCAGGTGACGAGGTTCACCCCCAGGTTGGGGTGACCCCGGGAGGTGGTAAAGTCTCTCCTCCAACCCGAGCCTTCAAAGAAAGACTCAGTAGTCTTCAGTCGTCCGGTCTCAAGGTAGTTTATTGCATGTTATCTCAAAGCACACACACTCCCTGACACTCTCTCGGACTCTTTCTCACTCTGCGTCTGACCCTCTGTCTGCCCGCCCCAGGGGCTGGTGCCATCTTTTATATCACACATTACGTACTAAATGTTTATAGCTTTTCCCCAATGCCAATCACCTATATTGAACAGTGGCTTACTACTCTAAACCAATCTGTGAGTGCCAACATCACCAAGAACATGGAGGATAGGAAGGAGAAAGAAAGAGGACAGGGCACGCCCAAATCCCTCCATCTTAGAACTTCTGACCCCCATGTACAAAACTCAGACCCCTCTGTACAAGGCCTAAAACCCCCCTGTACAGCACTCAAAAATCCTTCCTTTCACTTTGTGACTACTTCTATTATAATAACTAAACTTTTGTGATTTCTTGTTCTTCCTGCAAGGTTGGTAAATTGTTCCATGGATCAAATTCAAAACCACAGGGGCTTCCGGCTGCCTGCCAGGGTCTCAGATGCTTCTGACCTGGACCCGGAACATCCAAGAGTGTCTGAGGGACACCTTGGGTTCCGACAACTGTCCTCTTGTTTATTTCCCTTAAGTCTTGAACTAGCCTGTATTTCCCTTCTGCTTTTCTTACGGCTAGTATAGGAGTGTCATGGGGGGACATGCAGGATTCTAGAATACCTTGCTCTAATAGTTGTTCGATCACTGGGGCTAATCCTCCCCTGCCTTCAGGGGATATTTGGTATTGCTTGACTTGGATAGGGGGTGTATCTTTTTGCATTTCTATTTTTATTGGTGTGGTGTTCAAGTATCCACACTTACTTTCTTCTGCCTATACTTGGGGGTCTATTTCCTCTATCTCTCTCTGGGTCAGCCTCATGACCTGGACTACCATCCTCCCATCTCTTGGGATGATCCCTACCCCCAATTGAACTTGCAAGTCTCTTCCCAAGAGGTTACTTCCTAGATTTGGCTGATAGATAAAGTCTGCCAAATATTGTCTTGAATTCCCCTTGATTTCTATATTCTCAACTATAGATGCTTTTAATGGTCTTCCCTCTGCCCCTAAAACCTCACAGACCTTCTTCCCAATGGTGATTCCTACTGGTAACTTGTTTATACTGGACTTATCTGCCCCTGTGTCAACTAAGAACTCAAATTCTTCATAGTGGGGACCCACCTCAAAGTTTACCAAGGGCTCTTCTTGATGGTTCATTGGGTCCCTTAACTTATAGAGCCCCTGACACCCCTAGTCATCTCCCCTTGAAATCGCTTCTAAGACTTCTTGTTCTTTATGCATTGCCTCATCAGACTGAAACTTCTTACAATTCCTTTTAAGGTGTCCTATCTCGCCACAGTAATAGCACCTCCTGTTGCTTTGTGAAGCCTCAGGTTTCCTGAACTCATTAAAGTTCTTATTTGCTCCATATGATGGTGTTGGTTGGTCTCTAATTTTTGGTAATGGCCCTGGTCTACTCTCACTTGACTTAGATGGCAGTGCTGGTGATCTGTCTGCTCTTATACTTTCTCGAGCAACCGCAACCATAATTCTAGCCTTAGTTTTGGCCTTTTCTTCTTCCCTCCTTAAATAAATTCTCAGGGCTTCTTTGAGCAGCTCATTCATATTATTTTCTTGCCAGTCCTCCATCTTTTCTAGCTTCCATCTAATATCGGGCCAGGATTTGGTGACAAACTGGACCTTCAAGAGGACTTGGCCCTCTGGGCTATCTGGGTCTATATTTGAATATAACTGGAAATTTTGTTTTAGTCAGTTAAGCCACATTGCTGGGGTCTCATCCTTCACCTGCATACTATCAAAGGCCAATTTCATGTTGCATCCCCTAGGGATAGACTGTTTGATCCCTCTTATCATGAGGGACCTATAGTCTCTCATGTTTTGCCTTCCTTCTTCCTGTTTGGGATTCCAGTTGGGGTCTACTAAGGGTATCTTGCGGTCCCCTGGGGGCCCCAATCTATTTTCTCATTCCCATATCTTCACTCCTGCTGTTCAGATCATCTGGACCTCTTCTGGAGAGAACAGAATGCTTAGAATAGAGTTAAACTCTCCCCAGGTATAAATATTCGGCCCTAGAAATTGGTCTAACTGGTTAGATATTCCAACGGGGTCTTCTACTAAATTTCCTAGCTCTTTCTTAAATCCCCAGACTTCGGAAGCTGTCAAAGGTGCATCTACAAACCCAACTCCTCCAGCTGCTCCACCCATAGGAACTTCCCTAAGGGGAAAGAGCCTTTCTACCCTTGGTGCTTTGGATCGGGTGTTACAATATGGCCCTCCTTCTAAGGCCCCAGGTAGGGAGATAGTAGTTGAGACAGACGCTTGTTGGAGGCTAGGGGGCATGTTAGGTGGTGACCTAACACTAGGCAAAGGAACTCCCGTTGGGGAAGGGGAAGAGGGAGTTGGGGAGGTGGTTGGAATAGAGGTGGGAAAACTGGGGAAAGGAATAATAGGAGGGGCCAAAGGATTAACTGGGGAAACTGTTGGAGAGGTAACAGGAGTAGAAGGGGGTAGGTAATCGAGGGGGTCCCATCTTTTCCTTTTTCTAGTCTCTTCTTCTCCATTCTCTTTGTCTTCTTCTCTATTTCTTTGTAACTTGCATGTTCTCACAGTCTCATTATTTATAGAATTCTCCAGCCAGCAAGCTGTATAAGATAGTTGTTCTACATCAAGGTCCTCTCGGGTTTGTAGGTGTTGGTTTAACTGATTACGCATCCACTGATCTCAGGTTCCATACCATGGCCACTCTCCCTGTAATCGTAACTTCAGCCATACTTGTATACTGTAATGTATCATCTTACTCTTGTCTAGACCCTTTGTGGTCTCCTGAGAATCCCATTGGCCTAACAGTTGCCCCAAGGGGCTGTTAGGGGGAATTCTCTGCTTTCTCTTTGGAAGGATCTGCTCCTTTACTATAACCTCTTCCCATTTTCAGGCCTCAAAAAGAAAAGAAAAAAATATACTTCAAATGGTGTCTCTATCTAAAATGGAATACACTGACAGGCAACTAAAGCTCCCTTCCCACAACTTAGTATTTTGAATCTCTTGACTGAACTTAGTCTGTTTTAACTAAACTCCCACTCCTGGTACTACCCTCTTGACACTTTACATTGTTTCTTGGCTAGGACAATCACTAGTCACATTCCCATCTATTGTCTTCTGTTCTCTTGCTCTTTGGCCTAAGTTTTGGACTTCTGGCTGGAGTTTCTAGGCTTGTACCCCTGCTAAGTCTTGCCCAAGCACTTCCTTGGCCTTTTGCCTAACCTTCTTACTAGACTTAGGAGGCTTGATCTCCCTGCCGAGGTAAGGTCGAACGTTGTGCCAAGCCTTACACTCAAACTCCGGCCAAGCCCCCTTGCATGATTCTCCTACTGGGTTTAGCTTGCTTGCCTTCCTGCCTTTCTGTTTACTCGAATTCATGCCTGCTCTGCTGGGGACATCCTACCCTGCCATCCAGGGACATTCCCCTACCTGCTCTGCCGGGGACCTCAGGCCCTGCCTGGGACATCCCACCTGCCCTGTTATCCTGTCCTGCCTGCTGGGGACATGCCCTCTGCCTGGCGGGGACATGCCTTCTAGGACATCCACATCCCACCTGCCCTGCCGGGGACATTCCCGTTGCCTGATTGCCAGGGACTTACTTTGCCCCTAGGGGACCTCCACATGCTCGGAGGAGGGCCTGCTTTACTTCTAAGGAGACACCTCAGTCACTCCTGTATTCCACTCGCTTCCCCCCGTTCCTGGCCGGCCCCTTCGCAGGAGTCTGGAAACGCGGTACTAGCGGGTCCCTCTCACTTCGGGGGTCCGAGCTGCCAGCCCCCGTCTCACTCACTCACTCACTCGCTCATCTCCCAGTTTTTCTTACCAATCCGACACTCCTCTGCGTTGTTTGTCTCACGCTGATCCTAAGGTCCGAAGGTAGCCAGCGACTCCCGAGGGTGCGTCGAAGCAGGTGGTCGAGCTACCCAGCTGTCCTGGGGTCCTCTTCGGGCATGGCTATCGCGGACGAGCCCCCAGCTGCAATGAACAGGGCTAATGCCTTTATTAATGTTCAGCTCTTTATTAAAAAGATCATCTGGGCAGGGGGCTCGACACAGAGCTCGCCCTGCTGTTGTAGTTATCCCAGTTGGCCAAAAGGTGCGGCGTGGGTTTTATGGAGGGGCGGGGCGAGAGGATCCACGGCCTGACGGCCAATAGGGGTGGCTGCCGTGGCGGTGACACCCGCAACAGCGACCAACCAGAGAACCCCGCAGGGGCGGGCACCGAGCCTCAGGCTGAGCGGGATCGTGTGGATTGGGGTGGCAGGCACGGGGTTTCCCGGGGCCGGACGGGGGGGGTGGTTACACGAGCGGCAGAGGAGGAAGATCCGGCAGCAGGCAGCGTGGGGCCAGAAACCGCGGGGGGGGGGAACAACAGGGGGGGTGCGCGGGATTACAGAACTTAACTTATTTTAACATAAATTAAATACCCTAATCTAAGCCCAAACTCCACGATGCAACATCCCCCCGCTTAATAAAATATAAAAAGAAAGCAGTGGTGTTGATTCAGTCTCTCGAGCGGTGGCCTCTTCTCTCAGCTTCTTCTGCTGCTGCAACTGCGGTGACTGCTACGCAGGTGGAGAGGGCCTGGAGATGGTACTGGGGCTGGTTCTTCTCAGGGTGTTTAGGGATAGGGAAACTAGGGAAACAACTTTATTACAAACACAGGAACTGGGGGTATAACTGGGCTGAGGTAGTTGTAAGGGAAGCATTGGTTAGGGAGAGGTAGAATCTTTTCCTTCCTTGCGGCGTCTGCGATTGGATGCAACCCCTAGATTGGTGGGATCACAGGTTGCATCCGCCGGCACCGTATCACTCCGACTCACTGACTGCTCTGCTGTGTAGGGTTTAACATGCCTCTTGGGGATCCACCTGACTCCTGAAGGCGTGGACACGCAGACATATCCCCGTCCCCAAGTGAAAAGTGGAAATGGACCCTGGATTTCTTTAGAGTCCGGATCCCTCACTAACACTGGAGGCCGCTCCTCTGGCTGGAGCTCCTGATGTTGTTTGAAATGTCTCAGGGCTGGCGGTTCCGGTCTGTCAAAAGAACAGTTCAGGAAATTGATGGTAAACAATGCTTTGCAGAGCCTCTTGTGCGGTGACAGCACTCGCACATCTTTTCGCTGCTTTTTGAGGACTTGCTTTAGAGTCTGGTGGGTTCTCTCTGTTATGGCCTGGCCGGTGGGGGAGTGGGGAATCCCGGTTTTATGTTGAACCCCCCAATCTTGCAGGAAGCTGCAGAACACCTTGGAAGTATAGGCTGGACCATTGTCTGTTTTAACTGTGGTTGGGACCCCTAAGGTGGCAAAGGCCTGGACAAGATGTTTCCTGACGTCTGTGGCCCTTTCCCCTATGTGTGCTGAGGCAAAAACTGCCCCCGAGAAGGTGTCCACAGTTACATGGACATTCTTGAGCTTACCGAACTCAGGGATCTTGGTGACATCCATTTGCCACACCTCACAACTGCGGAGACCTCTGGGATTTACACCTGCTCCCAGCGTTGGTAAGGATGCCTCCTGACAGTTGGGGCATGAGGCCACAATTTCCCTGGCTTGGTCACACCGCAGATTAAACTGGCATACCAGCCCCGGGGCATTCTGATGGAACTGCTGATGGCTCAGCCTGGCCTGCTCGACTATGCTCGGCTGGCCTCCTAGTTGTACAGGGGCTGCCAAGGCGTCTGCTCTGCGGTTTCACTCGGCAATAAAGCCTGGGAGATCTGTATGTGATCTCACATGTACCACATAAAAGGGATGCTCACAGTTAGAAACCAGGTGTACTAATTTTGAGAGCAACCCGAAGATGACCTGATTTGGCACCTCTTTTACAACTGCATGTTCAGCTCTAGACACTGCTCCAGCTACGTATGCCGAATCTGTTACCAAATTAAACGGCTGTTCAAACCTCTCAAAAGCTCTCACTACAGCATCCAACTAAGCCACCTGTGGGGAACCTTCTACTACCTTAATGTCTGATTCCCACACCTGAGTCTCTGGGTCCCTCCAAGTCACCACTGACTTGTGGGACTTCCCTGACCCGTCCGTGAATACTGTTAGTGCTCGGAGGGGTTTTTTGCTCTGTAATTCTTTAGGTAACAATTTGAATTCAGTATTGAACAAATAATGGCCAGGATGTCCGATCTTAATTTGGCCTGAGAAGCTGTCTAGAGCGAACTGTAAATTCTCATTCTGCCTTAGCAGGTGTTCAAAAGCCTCCTTGGTCATCCTCCCCATGGATGTTTTGATGGGGAGATGGATACATGTAAAGTCACAGCCCGCTAGTACTTGCAGACAAGCCCTGGCCCGTATTATGAGCTGTGCCATCAGCTCCTGTGGCCTGGTGATACTCTTGGACTGCCTGTGGCCAAGGAACACCCACTCTATTATTAAGAGGGGGTCCCGTTGACCCTTGTCCCACTGAAATATCACACCATACAAATGGGGCAACTCACCCAAGACGATGAATCGGAAAGGCAGCCCTGGTTGGCAACGGTGGGCCTGCCTGCTCATGATGGCTTTCTGGACCTTCTCGAGCGCTGCTCTGGCCTCTCGGGTCAGGAGTCTCGGGGAACCTAAACCCTCATCCCCCTCCCTTTCTGCTAACAAATCAAAGAGGGGGGATAGCTCCCCCATAGTGAGTCCTAGCCACGGCCTGATCCAATTTAATGACCCGCACAGGCGCTGGAGATCATTTAGCATCTTGGGGTTATCATTTATCTGTATCTATTGGGGCCTGACTGTCCGGTTGTTAATTTCCAGGCCCAGATACTTCCAGGGTGGCAGCAACTGTACCTTTTCTTTCTGTAACTCAAATCCGGCCACCGACAAGGCCCTAACAGTGTCCTCCAGTGCTACTTGCAGGATCTCTCTGTCAGGGGCACAAATCAGCACATCATCCATGTAATGATAGAAAATACAGGATGTCCACTTGGCACGCATTGGGGATAGAACTCTAGCGACATACCACTGTCATATAGTAGGGGAACATTTGAAACCCTGTGGTAGTACCATCCAGTGGTAGCGCTTCATTGGGGCTTCTCTGTTGATGGAAGGCACAGAGAATGCGAAACGGGGAGCATCATCCGGATGGAGTGGGATTTGGAAGAAACAATCTTTAATGTCAATTACGGCCAAATTGTAATTCTGGGGTAGCATAGATGGAGATGGCATACCCAGTTGGAGGGAGCGCATATCTTGCACTGCCTCATTAATTTTTCTCAAATTGTGTAGGAGTTGCCACTTGTCTCTCCCCGTTTTTTTTATTACAAACACAGGAGAGTTCCAGGGGCTGTTTGTTTCTACAAGGTGTCCTTTTTCTAACTCCTCGTTAACCAATTTTGTGAGCGCCTGCAGCTTTTGCTTGCTCAGCGGCCACTGCTCCACCCAGATGGGCTTATCTGTGAGCCATGTTACTTTCTGTGTGGGGCGCTCTTCAGTGGCCACACCTAAAAATGCTAGGGGACTGGAAATTCCAATTTGGCTCCCCACTGCGACATGGCATCCCTCCCCCATAATGTAAATTTGCATTCGATCACAAATGGACTCACTGAGGCCAGCAGCCCATTCGGACCCTTAATTTGGACAATGTTTTTAGATTGTCTTGCCGGCCATGGCCCGCCTAGTCCTAAGACTGGTGTGGCCACGCTTTGCAGCTCCCAGTGTGACGGCCACTTGTGTGGTGGGATGACTGTCACGTCTGCCCCTGTGTCCAACATTCCCTGTAGGTGTACAGATCGCCCCTCGCATTTGAATTTGCACCATACAAGGGGTTTTTCCTCTCCTAACTTCCCAGCATAAAACACAGAGAGTTCCAGGTCATTGCACAGAGCACGAGGAATGGGAATTGCCTGTGCAATTACCTGGCCCTTAGGCAGGAAGGGGGGGGGGGGTGGACACAGCGTGCTGCGAGATAGAAGAGCCTCGGATTGAGGGTGGATATTACCGGAGGGACTTCTATCTCCAGTGGAGTGCTCTTTGTGTCCCCAACAATGAGGTACCTGCAGTTTAAGAGATCTTCCTTTTTCCTGGTCTCACAGCGGCAGATGTGCGATAGAAGCTCTGCATCTGCTATGAAAAACTGCCAGTCCTGGGAACAGAAATGAACAGAGTTAGTGAGTCGGAGTCGATAAGGCTCCCGGTTGTCACTAGTCGAGAGGCAACCGCTTACTGATGGTACTAGATGGTGCATTGAGGCTCCTCTTGCAGCACCGCAACTTGCCTCATTTTTGTCTGAATGCGTGGCAAGTGCAGATTCATGGGTCAGTTTTTTTGGACTGTGGGGTTCCCATCCCCTTTCCCCCCTCCCGCAACCCTGGGCAGCGCAGTCCCTAGAAGTGGGCATTGAGCCTGGAAGTGTCCCTCCTGATGGCAATGGTAACACCGGCGTGTGGATGGAAATCGCTTCAGTGCTGGGTTCCTCAAAGGAGCAGCAGCCGAGGAGACTTGCTTGTCTTTTTTATTTGGGGCCTCCTCCTCATCCATCAGGTGCGCCTTCAGCGTGCATTCCTCGATGATCTGGCTGAGGGTTGGCGGTGGTGAGGCCGGCATTGACATGATGACTCTTTTGCACATGGCGTTGGCATTCATGTGCACCACTTCTAGGATCATTCCTTCCCGGCGTTCAGGTACCTCTATGCGTCTCTCCACGGCTGCCCGGACCCGATCTACAAAATCTAACATAGGCTCCCCCACGGCTTGCTTGACTGCCGTGTAGGGTATCCCTGGATCCCTGGTGGGCATGCCCAGGAACGCATGCTCTGCTGCACTCCTGGACATGTCTAACACCGCTGTGGGAATTCCCCGAGCTTGCAGTCGCCCCTCACTCCATTCTCCCTCGCCCACAAGATGGTCTAGGGTGATTTGTTCTTCCACGAAATCCAGGCCATAAGGCCCCTCGTGGATTTCGGGAAGCAGGTCTGCTGCTAGCCTTTTCCACCTCCTCTCCCACAGGTCATATTCAGACGGGAGAAGCAGGCAGTTAAATAGAAGCTTAAGGTCAGCCGGCTCTACAGTTTTAGATGTTAAAGTGGCTTTTAGAATCCCTTTAAAAAAAGGACTCTTTCTGCCAAATTTTTGTAATGTCTTGCAGACCTCTTTGACTGAATCATAGGAGAGGGGTGTCCACGTAGGGTTTTCCCCTCCCCTTGTGTAGGGGACTGGAGTGTGGATCGACTGCTCGATCTCATGGACCAGGCTCCGTTGCACCCCTCCTCCTCCCTGTCCCCCCCTTCCCCCCACCCTGGGTCTCCGAGGAGCGGGAGGACGTGGGGGCGAAGCGCGAGGGAGAGGACAGGCAGGGTGGGGAGAATCCTCCTCCTTGGAAGGTGGGAAGGAGGCTACTGAGCCCTCCCGGCTGGGAGAGGGTGGGGCTGCTGACGCGGCAGGTAGAACATGCAAGGAAGGAACGCCTATGCCTACCCGAGGAGGGAAAGGGGGAGGGGTGGTAACCCGATGCCTTGAGTGGGTGGTGCCCGTGCCCACCGGGAAGCAGGAGAGGGTGGGATCATAGGGAACAAAGGGAAGAAAGGGATTGTGGGAAGGGGAAGCCTTGCCATGTGGCCGCCCTCCATCTTGGGAAGACAAAGAGATCGACCACAAGGCTTCGGCCTCCTCAGGGGGACAAAGGAAGGGGTTCAAAGAAACAGAACTGCGCGGGGTAGCACCGAAACTGGGATTTTCAACTGGGAAAAAGGGATTGGAAAAGGAGTTTAGGGTCGTGGCCTCAGCAAATCGACCGATCTCGCTAAGGCGGGGACGCCGGGATGGCTTGGGGGAGCCAGGAGCACGGTCCACGTTTGTGGAGCTGCCCAGCGTCTCAGATCGACGGGGTGCCCCCCCCCCGCCCACCCGGGTTAGGGGAAAAAGGGGTAGGAGAAAGGGATGGGGAAATGGATTCAGGGGGAGTAACAGGTTTTCTGGATGGTTCTTTCCTTTCCCCAACCGAGTTTCACGTGGGGTCTGACTTTACCACATCTGAGATCAACAAATGGAATTTAAGGAAGCAGTCATCTATGGAGGCATCCCTACCAATCCCCTCTGCTGGCCTTTTTCCCACTTGCTCCCAAAATTCTGTTTTGCACGCATCCTCAGTAGACAGACGGGGGAAAGCAAAGAACAACCACCGGACAAATTTCTTCACCAATTTTTTTGGGTAGGGGCCCTTCACTGAAAGGATTTCCTTAACTTGGGAATAAAATTCCTTTTGTTGGGCAGATAGCACGGTCCCCATGCTTCTTCCACCCAAACCACCTCACCCCTGGGGCAGTAAAAAAGGAGAAAAAAAGCAAAAAAAACGCAGGCGACTCCAGCGGCTGCCATTCGTGCTGCGCGCTGCACGTCCCAACCTTGGGAACACGGCCAGCCCCCCCCGTATTAGCTGGACACGTTTCCACGACTAATACTTACCAGACTGAAATCTCTGCAAAGAAAAGCTGCCACCAGGGTCCGGGAGTCCCGAGAAGTGTCCTTTCTGCTGCCCTCTTGGCTGCGAAAGTTTGCACTTCTTGTCCCACACAGGGCACACTGCCTGGTCCCCCGTGGGACGGAGATTTCACTGACGTAATTTGGAGAGCCCCTGCTCTCGGTTCCCATCCGGCACGGAGCTGTGATCCGGCGCGGACCGCTGCCCGCTCTGGCTTGGCGGCGGTGCTCCCCCCTTGGCGGCGGCGCGGCCCCAAGCTGGCGGCAGTGGCTCCCGGCGCTGTTCCTGGAACTCCGCGGTGAACCTCCGTCCACGCGATCAGCTGAGCGCTGGCCTCGGCCCCGCGTTCGGGCGCCAATTGCAGCGTGGGTTTTCGCTCTCCCCGGCTGCACGCAGCTCTTGGGAGCCCGGCTGTGGCATAGCTTCCACATGCTGCCGGGGTTTGCTGCAGCGAGTTCCCGGACACAGCTCCGTGTCTCGGGCGCGTGGGCTGGCCATCCTCTGTTACCGTGCGCTAGGGATCCGGTAAAGAGGTAAGGAATTTGTCCATTTACTCCGTGCTTGGCAGGAGCGGTTTATTAGTCACATGGCGCAATTTGATGGAAAGACGCAACCGCTCACATGGGAGAAAATGGTGCCTGGGTGCCGGCGGGATAGGGTTTTATGGAGGGGCGGGGCAAGAGGATCCACGGCCTGACGGCCAATAGGGGTGGCTGCCGTGGCGGCGACGCCCGCAACAGCGACCAACCAGAGAACCCCGCAGGGGCGGGCACCGAGCCTCGGGCTGAGCGGGATCGTGTGGATTGGGGTGGCAGGCACGGGGTTTCCCAGGGCCGGACAGGGGGGTGGTTACAGGAGCGGCAGAGGGGGAAGATCCGGCAGCAGGCAGCGTGGGGCCAGAAACTGCGGGGGGGGGAACAACACGGGGGGTGCGCGGGATTACAGAACTTAACTTATTTTAGCATAAATTAAAAACCCTAATCTAAACCCAAACTCCAGGATGCAACAAAAAAGAAGGAGGCGTGCAGAGTCCGTCGCTGAAGTCCAGAGCAGCAGCTGTCCCTTCTTCCTTCCTTGTGGCACACCTGTGGTCAGAGGGCGAGGACGCGTGACGTGCAGAGCCTGTTGCTGAAGTCCAAAACAACAGCTGTCCCCGCTCCTTCCCTGGTGGCAGCACTAGGGCTCTCTGCATTTCTGTCTCCCTGCTTCTCACAGCCTAACCTAGTCTATTCTTATTTAGGTGATGGTGATGGGTAAATGTCAATCAGGGGATGTGTTTCCCTCTTCCTCAGCTAGGGCATTTGTCTAGACCCCTCTACTGTGTTTAGTTTTTGTTTTAGGGGTGTCTTTATCTCCTAAAAATACTCCCATGTTCCTAAGGGTTTTTTATTGGCATGTTAGTCCCAGAATGGCAGCGTGGGGGGGTGGGATGCCAGTTATCTCCGGGTAGTTTAGAGAAAACAAACAGAGCAATTAGCTAATTAACATTTCAATATCGGTACTTAGCTAGAGTTAGTAGTTTTTTTAGTGTTGCCATGGGAACTAAGAAGGCCCTGCCTGCGTCTCTGGGGAACACGTGGAAACTGTTCATTAGAGTTTTTCCCCCTCTGTTCCCGTTCGCACCTGCACCACTCGCGGCCGAGACGCTTGTCCCAGGCCCCGGCTCGCGACTTGCTTCAGCTCCACCTGCCCGGGTGCCGGCGCCTGTCCCAGGTCCCATTTCACCCCCTGCAGCCTCTGTACCAGTCCCCGTCTTGCTGCTCGTGGCTACCCAACTGGCCCCCGCCCCCATCCCGCCCAGCTGGTCCGTGGCCCCTCTGCTGGCCGCGCCTGGCGGGCTCCCGTCGGTCCCGTCCGTCCCATCCTTGACCGCTTCTCCCGTGGCTGTTTTCTCTGCCCCATGCCCAGTGACTTTGCCCGTTCCAGCTGCACTGGGCACTGCCGCTGCTGCTTTGCCTTTGCTGGGAACCGCCGACCCAGCCACCGTTAACCTCATACAGACTGATGACGCTCCCGGCTGGTATCCCCCGGAAATGCCCCCTCCTTTGGCGGTTCTGGCAGCAAACCCTGCCCATGCTCCCCTGAGCTCCGTTCCCCTGGTAACCGCAGCTCCAGCTCAAAGAAACTCTATTTCTCTGGAGGACGCCCCTTATAGGACCACAAGAAGTTCAGTTAGAAGGCAACATTCTCCGGACTCTTCCTCACAACACAGGAGAAAGGCAATAGAAAAAGACTGGGATCTATTTCCACTAAGAGAGGTCTCGATGGGAGGGGGTGGAACTAAGTTTGTGAATGCTCCTTTGACTTCTTCTCAGGTCAGGAATTTTAAAAAGGAAATCAAAGGGATTTTGGAGGATCCCATAAGCACTTCTGAACAATTAGACCAATTTTTAGGTTCAAACATTTATACCTGGGAAGAAATGCGGTCGATAATAAAGATACTATTTTCTCCAAAAGAAAGGGAAATGATCAGAATTGCAGGCACAAAAGAAAATCCACAGGGCCCTCCTGGAGAGGACAAAATGCCAACTGCACCTCCTGAGCGGGATCAAAATAATGAGGAGGGGAGAAAACATATGAATGAGTATTGTAATTTAATAATCAAGGGAATAAAAGGGGCAGCATCTCTAGGGCAAAATGCTGGAGGGGCTTTTGAGGCACAGCAAGGGAAAGGGGAGGCTCCAACTGAATGGTTGGACAGACCTGGGAGAAATATAAGGCAGCGTTCCAGAATGGATCCTGAGACTGATATAAGAAAAGCTTTGTTAAGGATTAACTTTATGCTTGGCCAGATAATGGAAAAAATTGAAGATCGACATGACAAATCATTAGATGATTTATTAAAAGAGACTCAGAAAGTCTGTGGCCAAAGCCAAACTAAAAGCAAGGATTGTGGCAGTCACCATGCGAGAAAACAATTACAAGAAAAAATCAAAAACACACAAGCACTACTCCTAGATATAATGGTAGTAGAGACAGGGGAACAGGAAAGAATAAAACCCCAATACAAACCAAGTCTCAGGAGCATTCCAGGAATGTCTGCTTTTACTGTAAGAACAAAGGACATTATAGGAGAGATTGTCCTAAGAGGGCAACAGATCTGAAAATCTTCCGAGAGATGAGCACAGAGGAAGAATAGGGATGTTAGAAGCTCTATTTTTTTTAGGAGACAAATACCATCTGGAGTCTGTGATAACCTTAAAAGTGGGTCCCCAAGAAAAACGAATTGGAATTTGTGGTAGACACAGGGGCAGAAAGAACCTGTCTGTTAAATATTTCAAAAGGTTGTGATTTTTCATCTTGAAATACGTAACTTGCTGTACTCTAGGATTGAAAAACTAGTTTACAGCTGTGACATAGCAAAACTTGCTTTTAATTTATTTTGAGTCGATGCTAGGCTGTTCAATCAGGTAGTTCTCAGTGTGTAAGGTTAAACTAAAGGTAACACCAGCTGCTTGGAAGGTCAATGAGAAGCACCTTTCCTTCCAGACAGTCCTTTTTTCATGTACCCAAATGTGTTTTGTTTTCTTGCTTTTTGTTTTGTTTGTCAGTTTTTCTGGAAGTGCTGACTATTTGCAGTGCACCTGGAACAGCAGCTAGAGTTGTGCATGCATAGCACTTCTGAAAAATAAGGCTCATTTATTTACCCAGAATTGGAGGTGACTACATATATAAAAAGGAACCTACAAAGCTGGATGAAGAAAAAGGTTTCAGTATCTTCTAATGTAAGCTGTTAATTTGTTACCTTCAGCATCACTGTGGGTGTGTGACACACACACATGAAAAAGATGGTGGGGGGATCTCTGCTTGCTGTGGTTTTATTTCTTGAATGAGTTGGAGAGCTGTAAGGAAGTTGTGGGTTCCTTGTTTAGTTTACCCAGGCCTGCAGGGAGGGCTTGGCCATGATTCCCTCTGTGCTGCAGGTAGCCCTGCAGCGTGGCAGCAGTCGCTTGCCTCTGGTGAGTTTGCAGGCAGGGTGCTTCACCACTGCATTGCTCAGGTGCCCATCATCAGTGAACAGCCTTGTTTATTGTGTCCGGCACCTTTTTATAGCCCATTCAAAACTCCCAGGCCGAGACAGCTCATTGGTCTATCTCTGTGCCCCCAGACTCTGAACCAATACAATGTCTGCATCTTAGGAGAGCTCCCATTGGCTGTGAGCTTCTGTCAGTCAGCCCAGAGGCTGCTTCATGGAGCTGAGCTGGGCTGCTTATTATAACTTGATTAATACTGCTGCAACACTGGGCAAATTTAACCAGAGAAGAGTCTATGCTTTTAAAATCTAAACTTATTAGACTCTCAGAGAAGATGTGGCCAACGTATGAAGTAGATAATGGAGAAATATGGCCTAAATTCAGAAGTTCAGACCGAAAATTAATATCTAGCTTAATATCCAGCATACGCAGGGAGAGATATTTTGAAGAGTTGCAGTATGCCCAGCTTTTTATGGTGGTAGCATGTGAGCAAACCTAGATGAGAAGAACATATATTGGTTTTAAAAGGTAAAAAGAAAGAGCTGACCTTCAGTACTGTGAAAAACGCCAATCACTTGTTTTTAGAATTTTAAAAAGTTTAATAATAATAAAATGGTTATAAAAATAGTAATACAATTCGAGTAATAAAAATTTAGAGTTAGGACAATTACAAGACAATAAAAAGCAAAGAATTACGGACGTCTGGATGCTCTCAGGCACTAAGCCACAAAAAGCATGCTTTGTGAACAAAGGAATAACCCTTAAAAAGCATACACTGTTGCATATTCATATATACTTCATGGTTATGCATACATTCTATTTAAAAAAAGAAACTCTGTCTGGTATAAGTCAACTGCTTCTTTTAATCCCCACGGCCTCTTCAAGTCTGAGCAAGGCCTGAAGAAATTAGCTTCTTCTGATAAGAAAACCATAAATTCCTCTTCTCTGGAAGATTTAGGTGTTCTGTGACTGTTATCTCGAAGTGAGTATCTCATTCATTTAAAAAAAATCCCACATACATAGTTTCTATTTTAACTACTAAAGCTTCATTTTAACTACAAAACTACATTTACCATACTATTAAAATGTTAATACAGCACAACTAATCAATATAACATAATTCATATAGCAAATATCTCTGTAGAGCCATATAATATGCATTTTTCACAATCCTCCCTCTTTCTTTTTATAATTAATTGGGCTCGAGCAATTTTCATTGTTTTCTAGCCTTCATTTTTCGCTCGTTTTCTTCACAAATCAATCTCGCTTCTTGAAAAGGGTCTTCTATATTATTTTGTTTCTTTAATACCATAATCCTTTGCATCGTTTTTGTTGTATCTAACTTTTGATCCATGATCACTAATTGCATGCCTTGGACTACACTGGTGATGAGCCGAATGAAACAGGGGATCAAACAAGGAAGAAATATTGGACCAGCAGTAGTGCATAAAAGGAAGAAACCTAACTTTTTCCACGATTCTATTCCCAACAAGTTATCCCACCAGCTAGTATTTAGCATTGATTCCCACTTTTGAACTGGTACATGGGCTATTTTTCTAATAACATTTACTATATCCAAGACAGCATCCCCATTGTCATCTATTTTTAAACAGCAATCTGATGTATTCAATTTTCCACAAACACCCCCTTCTTCAGCTAATAGATAGTCCAAAGCTAACCTATTCTGATACACAGCTGCTCTTGTTCGGGTTTATTGCCTTGATATTTATTCCATTGCCCAACCAGTTTTGTTCGTTATTATCTCTACAGCAGCTTGGAGTCTTATAATTTGATTTAGCATATAAATTGGGGTTTGATATCCCCAACTCCCATCTTGTGCCCAGGTGGCTGGCCTATATGTTTCCAATATACATTCAGGGGGCCATTCCTCGTCTCCCCATTTTTTAAATCCTCCAAACAAGTCTCTTCTGTTTCTCTTTAGATCCTCGTAAACTGGTATCCCTAAGTGATCCCACTCAGGTCCTGGTAAAAGAAAAAATCCTGGCTGTATGATTCCCAGAGTACAACTCCATTTCCACTGAGAGGGAAGTTTTATTTATGCTCTTTTTCCACATATCCAGAATAAACCATCTGGAGCTTTCCAATAGTCAGATTTTTACTGATCTATATTCTCCCAAAATTTGGAAATTTCTGGGATGCCAATGTAATGATTTTTGCCTGTGTCATTACAATGAAAAAGTCTGATTTTATTACTATACTTACAATTTCCTTTCTTTACTTTTTCCTGGGTCTAGTACATGGTAGATTCTTCTGGGATCCACCATACAGAAGTTCCATTACTAACCTTATATCTTTTACAGGGAGTTTTTCCTACTTCATGAAGGAACTTCTTCCCATCGCGCCAGAGGCATTCTTCCCCTATGATTATTGAACTCAAAATCCACCCCTCTGGTCGGTTTTCTCCACTTATACTTGTCTGGTTCCACTTAAGGAGCTCAAATGGGCCTAAGCTGCTGCCTTTCCATGCCCATTCTTCTGACATCAAAGCCCCTCCACAGACCCAACAACTGGTTATGTTAAGTTCCCTACTTATTCTTTCCCCCAACTCCACAAACTGATTTTTGCCCATTCTTGAAATATCTATTTCTTTCTCTAATTGCTGTTCAAGTTTCGTATACCAATTGTCAAGTGAAATTGGTACAGGTTTAGGTGGTGGTGCTGGCTTAGCCTTTTTGTTTATCAATTGCTCTTTTACCAAATCTGGTGCTTTATTCCCAATAGCGTATGTGAAACAAATACATCTCTCCCCTTTTGGGCACTGACTTCCCATCCTGTTACCACTTGTTCCTAAATTCTCCGCAATCCAGTACTTTTTCCCATTGTGCATGCACTTGCCTAATTTGGATGGGTTATAACAGTGACTGTTGACATGAGTGTGAGAAATAAAAAAGGAACCTAGGTGTCTTTCTATATACAGCTTTTGGTAACACCTGTGGCATGGCTTTGTTGATATCCCAAAAGGGAAAAGACAAAAAATGAGTGACAGAAACAGGAATGACAGAGGTCCAGTATGGCTTATACTCCCACCTCCCATGCCTATGGGGTTGCAATCCACAGCAGGTGTATGTGATCTTCTTGGTGGCGATTATAGAGGCCAATCTGGTCTTGCCCTCTATCCCCTTGTCACTTTCTCTTAGCTAATTTCCAGGCAAATTGTTTTTGACACTCCTTAACTGTGGTTTCCCACTGTTCCTCAGGTATCTCCCATTCAACAGGCACTAATAATTCCCATCCACAAAACAAAGTTATTATTTCAGTTGCTTTGAGTTCTACCTGGATAAGAGATCTATTTGGCCTTCGACATTTCCTGCAACAAGGGCGTCGATTGTGTGAACTACAATACCAATTTTTTCCACAATTCAAACATTTACATTTAACCCAACTAGCATGTCCAGTATTTGGGTGAATCAAACAGGGTATATTATGTGGCACTGACTGAGGTTGTAACTCACCCTCCTCTTTGTATAAATCACAGGCTAAGGCCAAAATACAAGAGTTTTCTGTCCAAAACAGTCCTGATCCTCCTGTTTGTAGTGGCAGTATTCCTTCTCAAGGAGGGTATCGGAGGCATCTCAGGACTTGTCCAGGTGGTACTTGAAACCACTGATATAAGCTCGGTCTTACTTCCCAGTTAGGTGTGATCCTGTGTATGTTTCTTGGATCATTTGGGTCGTCCCAGTTCATTACCACCCATTACCCGTTTAAGAGCTAGTTTTGTATAACCCGGTTCAGATGTTATCGTCCACTCCTTAGGTTCTTCCACAGGTCCTTTGTTTCTGCTGGCGTGGATCCACCCTCGTTCCCTGGTCCGAATTGCAGCCTCGGTTGTCAGCAATACCTGAAAAGGACCTTCCCGTTGTGGAGTTAAAGATTGTTCTTTCCAAGTTTTTACTAGCACCCACTACCCTGGATGAATATTATGAATTTTAAAGTCTAAAGGCGTGGTTTGAGGGATTATTCTTTTTAACTGTAAGTTTTCAAGAGTTTTTGCAATGGTGTTAACATATCCTTTAACACTCATTTCCCCTACCTCATAGGTAGCATTTTCATGTTGGGTGGTTAGAAAAGGTAACCCAAACATCATTTCATAAGGTGACACTCCCAGGTTGGACCTGGGTTGTGTTCGGATCCTCAGTAAGGCTAAAGGTAGGCATTGCACACATGACATTCAGGTTTCAATTATTAATTTAGTCAAAGTTCTCTTTAAAGTCTGGTTCATCCTCTCTACCCGGCCAGAACACTGTGGGTGCCATGGGGTGTGTAACTCCCATTTTGTCCCCAAGGCTTGACTTATTTGATGTAACACTCTTGACGTAAAATGCGTTCCTCTGTCTGAGTCTATCCTATTAACCATTCCATATCTGGAAATAATCTGCTCCAACAGGGTTTTATTTACCATGTTGGCTGTGGCCTTAGCAGTGGGAATTGCTTCCACGCAATGAGTTAGATGGTCTGTCATTACTAATAAATACTTCCATCTTTGAACTTGAGGAAGTTCTGTAAAATCTACTTGGATACTTTGAAATGGTCGGAGAGCTATCGCACGACCTCCCAATGTTGTATTTCTCGTCACCTTTTTATTTATCCTTTGGCAAGTTATACATCTTTCAGTCACTTGCCTTGCTACTCCAAAAAATCCCAATGCATCCATAGCTCCTTTCTTGTGTGCTAAATATTCCAGTGCTCTTTTTAGAGCATATAATTCACAAGTTTGAGTGTACCAGTTTAAGGTTAATTTCCCTTTTTCAATAGTTTGCATGTTTTTCCCATCAGCTACTGCATAACCTATATTTTCTCTTGGTACAGGGATTTGTATCTCTGTTAGCTAAAATAACCCCCCAAAGGGCTACCTTGGGGTATCTCTGCTGGTACCCTTTTACTACCTTTTTCTTCTTTTATTTTTTTTTTTACTGGTTTTCTGTCCCATTTTTCAAGATCTTATCTATTCGTCCCCTGCCTCTGTTTCCCACTTTCTCTAACAACCTGAATACCACCTTCTTTCAACTACCCACACAGAAAATCCTTTTTCTCACAATACTATTCAACACAATACACCTCCCTCCAAGGAGATAAAGTAAAGCTCAAAATAAACAGTCTACATTTCATATACTTCCATTCATCTCCATTTACTCACCTTTATTTCTCACTCACTCTCACACACATTCACACCTTCAGGCCTGTTCATTCATACTTCTCGACTTCTGCCTGGTCGAGTTTTTTTGGTATCTTGCCCACCTGGATTGTGTAAGGTTTTATACAGACAGGCGTGGACATGGGGATCCTGGGAGCATACCTTGCAAACCTGGCGTTCCCCAGCTGCATTTTACCCCCCAGAACCTTAAGTAATGACACCCCTAAGTTTCTCAACTGACTTAGGGTCAGCACTTCATACATTTCCCTTTATTTTATTGCACAGAGGAAGGAAATGTTAGTAAACCTCTTAGACTTACACGAAGGTATTTCTGTTGCCAGAGAATCATGGATCATGTAAACCCCCACCCTGACCCCTTCCACCTCCCTGAGGTTTGGCTATCCCTCTTCCCTAGAGAGAGCTTCAGAGTCAGGGGTTCGGACCTCCACACCTTGCCCAATCTGGAGTCCCCACCCCCCCCTCCCCCGGGGGAATGGGTTACACGACTACCCTGCGCAGCCGCGGTGCTAAAAGGTCCTACGATACTGTGACCTCCTTGCTTTGGGGTCAGCTTCTCTGGGCTTCAGTACCGCCAGGCCTCCGGGAAGTGCCCTGAATTTGGTTGCCTCTGGTGCCAATTCGCCTCTGAGGATGGCTGCATGCAACATGCAACTCATACCTTGTAGTCACAGCTTCCCCCTCACGCCCGGGGGAACAAGGCTTGTTTTGCGGGTTTTGCCTCAGCCCCCACCCGCAGGGGAATCAGCCTGTTGGTGCAGGACCCACTCTCACACACAACAAGACAACAAGGTACCTTTTACTTTCAATTCACCTATTACACTTTTAGGTGTTCTTTTTTATTTCTTTTATCTTTTTTTTTCCACAGTGGATTATGCCAGGAAAACCCTCGGCTTCTTCTCTCCAATGGGTTCCGCTTCTTCCCTAAGACCCAGTCCCAGTTTCCCCGGGGGGGATTCTCTCACTCTTTTTTTCACTCGCTTTGTCTCTTTACTGGCCACTTTTCTCGTGAAAAGGACAGAAATGCAGCATGGGAGACTCCACAATCACTTGGCAGGTCTGGGATAACCAGCCGGCCTCTCATTCACACACATTCATCCCCCCCTTATCCGCCCCGTCCAAACAAATACTTACCTATTCTTTGTCCTTGGGTCTTTGTTCTTCATGTACACTTTAGTCTTAGGCACTAATTACCACGGTTTTAGGGAATCCTTTCCCTTTTCTTTGTTTTATTGCCTCCTTTTGCAGTGTTTACTGTTTATATCAAAAGTTACGTATAGTCTATTTATAACAATGTACCAATATCTAACATCTATGTTGGACAGTGTGTCTCTACCTTAAACCAATAGAAAAGTGTCACCATCACACCAAGACATGGAGGACAAGATGAAGGAGAAGAAGGCTAGGACATGCCCAAAGTCCTCCATCTTGACCCCCTGAATTATGTTATGAACAGTTTCCAGGTGTTCCCCAGAGACGCGGGCAGGGCCTTCCTAGTTCCCATGGCAACACTAAAAGAAAACTACTAACTCTAGCCAAGTACCGATATTGAAATGCTAATTAGCTAATTGCTCTGTTTGTTTTCTCTAAACTACCTGGCCTCCCACCCCTCCACGCTGCCATTCTGGGACTAACATGCAAATAAAAACCCCTTAGGATCATGGGAGTATTTTAGGAGATAGAAATGAATATAAATCAAAAACTGAACACAATAGAGGAGTCTAGACAAATGCCCTAGGTGAGGAAGAGGGAAACACATCCCCTGACTGGCTTTTAACCGTCGCCATCACCTAAGAAAGAACAGACTATATTAGGCTCTGAGAAGCAGGGAGATAGAGACAGAGAGCCCTGGTGCTGCCACCACGGAAGGAGCGGGGACAGCTGTTGTTCTGGACTTCAGCAACAGACTCTGCACACCACGCCTCCTCATCCTCGGGCCACCGGTGTGCCACAAGGAAAGGAGAAAGGACAGCTGCTGCTCGGGACTCCAGTGACTGACTCTGCACACTGCCTTCCTTCCGGCTGCCTGGGAAAGCTACAACCGCAGGGGCGAGCTCTGCGTCGAGCCCCCTGCCCAGCTGATCTTTTTAATAAAGAGCTGAACATTAATAAAGGCATTAGCCCTGTTCATTTCAATTTGGGGGCACGTCCGGGATAGCCACGCCCAAAGAGGACCCCCGGACAGCTGGACAGCTCGACCACCTGCTTCGAGGGACCCTCGGGAGTTGCTGGCTACCTTCGGACCCTAGGATCCGTGTGAGACGAGCAATGCAGAGGAGCATCAGATGGGTAAGAAAAACCGGGAGACAAGCGAATGAGTGAGTGAGTGAGACGGGGGCCGGCAGCTCGGACCCCCGAAGCAAAAGGGACCCGCTAGTACCGCATTTCCGGACTCCTGCAAAGGGGCCGGCCGGGAATGGGGGGAAGCGAGTGGAATAGAGGAACGACTGAGGCGTCTCCTTAGAAGTAAAGAAGGCCCTCCTCCGAGCGTGTGGAGGTGCCCTAGGGGCAAAGTAAGTCCCTGGCAATCAGGGCAAGGGGAATATCCCCAGCAGGGCAGGTGGGATGTGGAGGTCCTGGAGGACATGTCCCCGGCGCTGGCAGGATGGGATAGGACGGCAGGTGGGATATCCCTGGCAGGTAGGGCGGGGTGTCCTAGCAGGCAGGAGTGACATCTACCTGGCAGGCAGAGGGCATGTACCTGGCAGACAGAGAGCATGTCCCCAACAGGCAAAAGGCATGTCCCTGCCAGGCAGGACACGACAACACGGCAGGTGGGATGTCCAAGCAGGCAGGAGCGTCATGTCCCCCGGGCAGAGGGCATGTCCCCGCCAGGCAGGACAGGATAACAGGGCATGTAGGGCGGGATGTCCTAGCAAGCAGGAGCAGCAAGTCCCGCCAGGCAGAGGGCATGTCCCCAGCAGGCAGGACAGGATAACAGGGCAGGTAGGATGTCCATGGCAGGCATGGATGGAGGTCCCCATCAGAGCAGAGAGGGGAATGTCCCTGGAAGGCAGGGCAGGATGTCTCCGTCAGAGCAGGCATTAACCCGAGTAAGCAAAAAGGCAAGAAGGCAAGCAAGCTAAGCCTAGTAGGGTCAGGCAAGGGGGCTTGGCCGGAGTTCGAGTGTAAGGCTCGGCAGGACTTTCGACCTTACCTCGGCAGGGAGACCAAGCTTCCCAAGCCTAGTAGGGTCAGGCAAGGGGGCTTGGCCCGAGTTCGAGTGTAAGGCTCGGCAGGACGTTCGACCTTACCTCGGCAGGGAGACCAAGCTTCCCAAGCCTAGTAGGAGAGTCAGGCAAGGGGCCTTGGCCGGAGTTCGAGTGTAAGGCTCGGCAGGACGTTCGACCTTACCTCGGCAGGGAGACCAAGCTTCCCAAGCCTAGTAGGGGCAGGCAAGGGGGCCTGGCCGGAGTTCGAGTGTAAGGCTCGGCAGGACGTTCGACCTTACCTCGGCAGGGAGACCAAGCTTCCCAAGCCTAGTAGGAGAGTCAGGCAAGGGGGCTTGGCCGGAGTTCGAGTGTAAGGCTCGGCAGGACGTTCGACCTTACCTCGGCAGGGAGACCAAGCTTCCCAAGCCTAGTAGGAGAGTCAGGCAAGGGGGCTTGACCGGAGTTCGAGTGTAAGGCTCGGCAGGACGTTCGACCTTACCTCGGCAGGGAGACCAAGCTTCCCAAGCCTAGTAGGAGAGTCAGGCAAGGGGGCTTGGCCGGAGTTCGAGTGTAAGGCTCGGCAGGACGTTCGACCTTACCTCGGCAGGGAGACCAAGCTTCCCAAGCCTAGTAGGAGAGTCAGCAAGGGGGCTTGGCCGGAGTTCGAGTGTAAGGCTCGGCAGGACGTTCGACCTTACCTCGGCAGGGAGACCAAGCTTCCCAAGCCTAGTAGGGTCAGGCAAGGGGGCTTGGCCGGAGTTCGAGTGTAAGGCTCGGCAGGTCGTTCGACCTTACCTCGGCAGGGAGACCAAGCTTCCCAAGCCTAGTAGGTCAGGCAAGGGGGCTTGGCCGGAGTTCGAGTGTAAGGCTCGGCAGGACGTTCGACCTTACCTCGCAGGGAGACCAAGCTTCCCAAGCCTAGTAGGGTCAGGCAAGGGGGCTTGGCCGGAGTTCGAGTGTAAGGCTCGGCAGGATGTTCGACCTTAACCTCGGCAGGGAGACCAAGCTTCCCAAGCCTAGTAGGAGAGTCAGGCAAGGGGGCTTGGCCGGAGTTCGAGTGTAAGGCTCGGCAGGACGTTCGACCTTACCTCGGCAGGGAGACCAAGCTTCCCAAGCCTAGTAGGAGAGTCAGGCAATGGGGGCTTGGCCGGAGTTCGAGTGTAAGGCTCGGCAGGACGTTCGACCTTACCTCGGCAGGGAGACCAAGCTTCCCAAGCCTAATAGGAGAGTCAGGCAAGGGGGCTTGGTCGGAGTTCGAGTGTAAGGCTCGGCAGGACGTTCGACCTTACCTCGGCAGGGAGACCAAGCTTCCCAAGCCTAGTAGGAGAGTCAGGCAAGGGGGCTTGGCCGGAGTTGGAGTGTAAGGCTCGGCAGGACGTTCGACCTTACCTCGGCAGGGAGACCAAGCTTCCCAAGCCTAGTAGGGTCAGGCAAGGGGGCTTGGCCGGAGTTCGAGTGTAAGGCTTGGCAGGACGTTCGACCTTACCTCGGCAGGGAGACCAAGCTTCCCAAGCCTAGTAGGGGCAGGCAAGGAGGCTTGGCCGGAGTTCGAGTGTAAGGCTCGGCAGGACGTTCGACCTTACCTCGGCAGGGAGACCAAGCTTCCCAAGCTTAGTAGGGTCAGGCAAGGGGGCTTGGCCGGAGTTCGAGTGTAAGGCTCGGCAGGACGTTCGACCTTACCTCGGCAGGGAGACCAAGCTTCCCAAGCCTAGTAAGGTCAGGCAAAGGGGCTTGGCCGGAGTTCGAGTGTAATGCTCGGCAGGACGTTCGACCTTACCTCGGCAGGGAGACCAAGCTTCCCAAGCCTAGTAGGAGAGTCAGGCAAGGTGCTTGGCCGGAGTTCGAGTGTAAGGCTCGGCAGGACGTTCGACCTTACCTCGGCAGGGAGACCAAGCTTCCCAAGCCTAGTAGGAGAGTCAGGCAAGGGGGCTTGGCCGGAGTTCGAGTGTAAGGCTCGGCAGGACGTTCGACCTTACCTCGGCAGGGAGACCAAGCTTCCCAAGCCTAGTAGGGTCAGGCAAGGGGACTCGGCCGGAGTTTGAGTGTAGGGCTCGGCAGGACGTTCGACCTTACCTCGGCAGGGAGACCAAGCTTCCCAAGCCTAGTAGGAGAGTCAGGCAAGGGGCTTGGCCGGATTTCGAGTGTAAGGCTCGGCAGGACGTTCGACCTTACCTCGGCAGGGAGACCAAGCTTCCCAAGCCTAGTAGGGTCAGGCAAGGGGGCTTGGCCGGAGTTCGAGTGTAAGGCTCGGCAGGACGTTCGCCCTTACCTCGGCAGGGAGACCAAGCTTCCAAGCCTAGTAGGAGAGTCAGGCAATGGGGGCTTGGCCGGAGTTCGAGTGCAAGGCTTGGCAGGACGTTCGACCTTACCTCGGCAGGGAGACCAAGCTTCCCAAGCCTAGTAGGAGAGTCAGGCAAGGGGGCTTGGCCGGAGTTCGAGTGTAAGGCTCGGCAGGACGTTCGACCTTACCTCGGCAGGGAGACCAAGCTTCCCAAGCCTAGTAGGAGAGTCAGGCAAGGGGGCTTGGCCGGAGTTCGAGTGTAAGGCTCGGCAGGACGTTCGACCTTACCTCGGCAGGGAGACCAAGCTTCCCAAGCCTAGTAGGAGAGTCAGGCAAGGGGGCTTGGCCGGAGTTCGAGTGTAAGGCTCGGCAGGACGTTCGACCTTACCTCGGCAGGGAGACCAAGCTTCCCAAGCCTAGTAGGGTCAGGCAAAGGGGCTTGGCCGGAGTTCGAGTGTAAGGCTCGGCAGGACGATCGACCTTACCTCGGCAGGGAGACCAAGCTTCCCAAGCCTAGTAGGGTCAGGCAAGGGGGCTTGACCGGAGTTCGAGTGTAAGGCTCGGCAGGACGTTCGACCTTTCCTCGGCAGGGAGACCAAGCTTCCCAAGCCTAGTAGGAGAGTCAGGCAAGGGGACTCGGCCGGAGTTTGAGTGTAAGGCTCGGCAGGACGTTCGACCTTACCTCGGCAGGGAGACCAAGCTTCCCAAGCCTAGTAGGAGAGTCAGGCAAGGGGGCTTGGCCGGAGTTCGAGAGTAAGGCTCGGCAGAACGTTCGACCTTACCTCGGCAGGGAGACCAAGCTTCCCAAGCCTAGTAGGAGAGTCAGGCAAGGGGGCTTGGCCGGAGTTCGAGTGTAAGGCTCAGCAGGACGTTCGACCTTACCTCGGCAGGGAGACCAAGCTTCCCAAGCCTAGTAGGGGAGTCAGGCAAGGGGGCTTGGCCGGAGTTCGAGTGTAAGGCTCGGCAGGACGTTCGACCTTACCTCGGCAGGGAGACCAAGCTTCCCAAGCCTAGTAGGAGAGTCAGGAAAGGGGCTTGGCCGGAGTTCGAGTGTAAGGCTCGGCAGGACGTTCGACCTTACCTCGGCAGGGAGACGAAGCTTCCCAAGCCTAGTAGGAGAGTCAGGCATGGGGGCTTGGCCGGAGTTCGAGTGTAAGGCTCGGCAGGACGTTCGACCTTTACCTCGGCAGGGAGACCAAGCTTCCCAAGCCTAGTAGGAGAGTCAGGCAAGGGGGCTTGGTCGGAGTTCGAGTGTAAGGCTCGGCAGGACGTTCGACCTTACCTCGGCAGGGAGACCAAGCTTCCCAAGCCTAGTAGGAGAGTCAGGCAAGTGGGCTTGGCCGGAGTTCGAGTGTAAGGCTCGGCAGGACGTTCGACCTTACCTCGGCAGGGAGACCAAGCTTCCCAAGCCTAGTAGGGTCAGGCAAGGGGGCTTGGCCGGAGTTCGAGTGTAAGGCTCGGCAGGACGTTCGACCTTACCTCGGCAGGGAGACCAAGCTTCCCAAGCCTAATAGGGTCAGGCAAAGGGGCTTGGCCGGAGTTCGAGTGTAAGGCTCGGCAGGACGATCGACCTTACCTCGGCAGGGAGACCAAGCTTCCCAAGCCTAGTAGGGTCAGGCAAGGGGGCTTGGCCGGAGTTCGAGTGCAAGGCTCGGCAGGACGTTCGACCTTTCCTCGGCAGGGAGACCAAGCTTCCCAAGCCTAGTAGGGTCAGGCAAGGGGACTCGGCCGGAGTTTGAGTGTAAGGCTCGGCAGGACGTTCGACCTTACCTCGGCAGGGAGACCAAGCTTCCCAAGCCTAGTAGGAGAGTCAGGCAAGGGGGCTTGGCCGGAGTTCGAGAGTAAGGCTCGGCAGAACGTTCGACCTTACCTTGGCGGGGAGACCAAGCTTCCCAAGCCTAGTAGGAGAGTCAGGCAAGGGGGCTTGGCCGGAGTTCGAGTGTAAGGCTCGGCAGGACGTTCGACCTTACCTCGGCAGGGAGACCAAGCTTCCCAAGCCTAGTAGGAGAGTCAGGCAAGGGGGCTTGGCCGGAGTTCGAGTGTAAGGCTCGGCAGGACGTTCGACCTTACCTCGGCAGGGAGACCAAGCTTCCCAAGCCTAGTAGGAGAGTCAGGCAATGGGGCTTGGCCGGAGTTCGAGTGTAAGGCTCGGCAGGACGTTCGACCTTACCTCGGCAGGGAGACCAAGCTTCCCAAGCCTAGTAGGAGAGTCAGGCAAGGGGGCTTGGCCGGAGTTCGAGTGTAAGGCTCGGCAGGACGTTCGACCTTACCTCGGCAGGGAGACCAAGCTTCCCAAGCCTAGTAGGGTCAGGCAAGGGCCTTGGCCGGAGTTCGAGTGTAAGGCTCGGCAGGACGTTCGACCTTACCTCGGCAGGGAGACCAAGCTTCCCAAGCCTAGTAGGGGAGTCAGGCAAGGAGGCTTGGCCGGAGTTCGAGTGTAAGGCTCGGCAGGACGTTCGACCTTACCTCGGCAGGGAGACCAAGCTTCCCAAGCCTAGTAGGGTCAGGCAAGGAGGCTTGGTCGGAGTTCGAGTGTAAGGCTCGGCAGGACGTTCGACCTTACCTCGGCAGGGAGACCAAGCTTCCCAAGCCTAGTAAGGTCAGGCAAAGGGGCTTGGCCGGAGTTCGAGTGTAATGCTCGGCAGGACGTTCGACCTTACCTCGGCAGGGAGACCAAGCTTCCCAAGCCTAGTAGGAGAGTCAGGCAAGGGGGCTTGGCCGGAGTTCGAGTGTAAGGCTCAGCAGGACGTTCGCCCTTACCTCGGCAGGGAGACCAAGCTTCCCAAGCCTAGTAGGGTCAGGCAAGGGGACTCGGCCGGAGTTCGAGTGTAGGGCTCGGCAGGACGTTCGACCTTACCTCGGCAGGGAGACCAAGCTTCCCAAGCCTAGTAGGAGAGTCAGGCAAGGGGGCTTGGCCGGAGTTCGAGAGTAAGGCTCGGCAGAACGTTCGACCTTACCTCGGCAGGGAGACCAAGCTTCCCAAGCGTAGTAGGAGAGTCAGGCAAGGGGGCTTGGCCGGAGTTCGAGTGTAAGGCTCGGCAGGACGTTCGACCTTATCTCGGCAGGGAGACCAAGCTTCCCAAGCCTAGTAGGTCAGGCAAGGGGGCTTGGCCGGAGTTCGAGTGTAAGGCTCGGCAGGACGTTCGCCCTTACCTCGGCAGGGAGACCAAGCTTCCCAAGCCTAGTAGGAGAGTCAGGCAAGGGGGCTTGGCCGGAGTTCGAGTGTAAGGCTCGGCAGGACGTTCGCCCTTACCTCGGCAGGGAGACCAAGCTTCCCAAGCCTAGTAGGAGAGTCAGGCAAGGGGGCTTGGCAGAGTTCGAGTGTAAGGCTCGGCAGGACGTTCGACCTTACCTCGGCAGGGAGACCAAGCTTCCCAAGCCTAGTAGGAGAGTCAAGCAAGGGGCCTTGGCCGGAGTTCGAGAGTAAGGCTCGGCAGGACGTTCGACCTTACCTCGGCAGGGAGACCAAGCTTCCCAAGCCTAGTAGGGGCAGGCAAGGGGGCTTGGCCGAGTTCGAGTGTAAGGCTCGGCAGGACGTTCGACCTTACCTCGGCAGGGAG